>NW_027169589.1:655000-820000 GCF_036898095.1 Palaemon carinicauda | reverse complement strand
ATAAAAGCATTCAAGAGAAAGGTTAAAAAAGGTTATGGGATTAAGGGAATGTAGTGGCTGAGCCCTCACCTACTACTGCACTCGCTGCTACGAATGGTCCCAGGGTGTAGCAGTTCTCGTAAAGAGACTGGACATCTTTGAGATAAAATGATGCAAACACTGACTTGCTCCTCCAATAAGTTGCATCCATAATACTCTGCAGAGAACGGTTCTGTTTAAAGGCCATCGAAGTGGCTACAGCTCTCACTTCGTGGGTCCTTACCTTCAGCAAAGCAAGGTCTTCATCCTTCATGTGAGAATGAGCTTCTCTAATCAGAAGCCTTATATAATACGAAACTGCGTTTTTGGACATAGGCATCGAAGGTTTCTTGATGGCACACCATAAGGCCTCTGATTGTCCTCGTATAGGTTTTGACCTTTTAAGATAGTATTTTAGAGCTCTGACAGGGCAAAGAACTCTCTCTAGCTCGTTACCCACCATGTTGGAAAGGCTAGGAATTTCGAACGATCTAGGCCAAGGACGTGAAGGAAGTTCATTTTTTGCTAAAAATCCGAGCTGTAAGGAACATGTTGCTGATTCGGATGTGAATCCTATGTTCCTGCTGAAGGCGTGAACCTCACTAACTCTTTTGGCTGTTGCAAGGCAGACGAGGAAAAGAGTTTTGAGAGTAAGGTCTTTGAAAGAAGCTGACTGAAGAGGTTCAAACCTAGGAGACATAAGGAACCTTAAGACTACGTCTAGATTCCAGCCTGGAGTGGACAATCGACGTTCTTTAGAAGTCTCGAAAGATTTAAGGATGTCTTGTAGATCCTTGTTGGAGGAAAGATCCAAACCTCTGTGGCGGAGAACTGAAGCCAACATACTTCTGTACCCTTTGATCGTAGGAGCCGAAAGAGATCTAACATTCCTAAGATGTAACAGGAAGTCAGCAACTTGGGTTACAGAGGTATTGGTAGAGGAAACTGCATTGGCTCTGCACCAGCTTCGGAAGACTTCCCACTTGGATTGATAGACTCTACGAGTGGATATCCTCCTTGCTCTGGCAATCGCTCTGGCTGCCTCCTTCGAAAAGCCTCTAGCTCTAGCGAGTCTTTCGACAGTCTGAAGGCAGTCAGACGAAGAGCGTGGAGGTTTGGGTGTACCTTCTTTACGTGAGGTTGACGTAGAAGGTCCACTCTTAGAGGGAGAGTCCTGGGAACGTCGACCAGCCATTGTAGTACCTCTGTGAACCATTCTCTTGCAGGCCAAAGGGGAGCAACCAGCGTCAGCCGTGTCCCTTCGTGAGAGACGAACTTCTGAATGACTCTGTTGATGATCTTGAACGGCGGGAATGCATATAGCTCGAGATGGGACCAATCCAGCAGAAAAGCATCCACGTGAACTGCTGCTGGGTCTGGAACTGGGGAACAGTACAAAGGGAGCCTCTTGGTCATGGAGGTGGCGAACAGATCTATCGTTGGCTGACCCCACAAGGTCCAAAGTCTGTTGCACACGCTCTTGTGAAGGGTCCATTCTGTGGGGATGACTTGATCTTTCCTGCTGAGGCGATCTGCCGAGACGTTCATATTGCCCTGAATGAACCTCGTTACCAGTGAGAGGTTTAGACTTCTTGACCAGATGAGGAGGTCCCTTGCTATCTCGTACAGCTTCCTCGAATGGGTCCCTCCCTGCTTGGAGATGTATGCCAAGGCTGTGGTGTTGTCGGAGTTCACTTCCACCACCTTGTTTAGCAGGAGGGACTTGAAGTTCATTAAAGCCAGATGAACTGCCATCAACTCCTTGCAGTTGATGTGAAGCGTTTCCTGTTCCTTGTTCCATGTTCCCGAGCATTCCTGTCCGTCCAAGCTCGCGCCCAGCCCGAGTCTGAAGCGTCCGAATAGAGATGAAGATTGGGGGTCTGAACCGCTAACGATAGACCCTCCTTGAGAAGGATGTTGGTCTTCCACCACATGAGAGTAGTCTTCATCTCTTTGGTAACAGGAATAGAGACCGCTTCGAGCGTCATATTCTTGTCCCAGTGAGCTGCTAGATGGAATTGAAGGGGGCGGAGGTTGAGTCTCCCTAACTCGGTGAACAGGGCTAACGATGACAGGGTCCCTGTTAGACTCATCCACTGTCTCACCGAGCATCTGTTCCTCTTCCGCATGCTCAGAATGCACTCTAGGGCTTGGCTGATTCTTGGGGCCGACGGAAAAGCCCGAAAAGCTTGACTCCGAATCTCCATTCCCAGGTAAACGATGGTTTGGGAAGGAATAAGCTGGGACTTTTCTAAGTTGACCAAAAGACCCAGTTCCTTGATCAAGTCCAAAGTCCAGTTGAGACTCTCCAGACAGCGACGACTTGTGGGGGCTCTTAACAGCCAGTCGTCTAAATAAAGGGAGGCTCTGATGTCCGCCAAGTGGAGGAATTTCGCTATATTCCTCATCAGTCGCGTAAACACCATAGGCGCCGTGCTTAGGCCAAAACACAGGGCTTGGAATTGGTACACAACCTTTCCAAAAACGAATCTCAGGAAAGGTTGGGAGTCTGGATGAATAGGAACGTGAAAGTAAGCGTCTTTCAGATCCAACGAGACCATCCAGTCCTCCTGCCTGACCGCTGCTAGGACCGACTTCGTCGTCTCCATAGTGAACGTCTGCTTGGTGACATAAGCATTGAGCGCACTGACGTCCAGCACCGGTCTCCAACCTCCTGTCTTCTTGGCCACCAGAAAGAGACGGTTGTAGAAGCCCGGGGATTGATGGTCCCGGACTATCACCACTGCCTCCTTCTGTAACAGGAGCGACACCTCTTGGTGTAACGCTAGCCTCTTGTCCTTTTCCTTGTAGTTGGGAGAGAGGTTGATGGGAGAAGTGGTCAGAGGGGGATTGCGGCAGAATGGTATCCTGTAACCCTCCCTTAGCCACTTGACAGACTGGGCGCCTGCACCTCTTCTTTCCCAAGCTTGCCAGAAGATCTTGAGTCTGGCTCCTACTGCTGTCTGGAGAGGAGGAGAGTCAATGTTTGCCTTTCGAAGGCTTGGGACCTTTCTTGGACCTGCCCCTGAAACCGTCTGGACGGGTACTTCCTCGGCTGGGGGCTCTGCCACGAAAGGGCGGAATAAATCTTGTAGCAGGAGTATCGGCCACTGGGGTGCGGTAAGTTCTAGGAACCGAAGGAGCAACCTTAGCCTTACGTGCTGAAGAGGCCACAAGGTCATGAGTGTCCTTCTGAATAAGAGCCGCAGACAATTCCTTGATAAGGTCCTCAGGAAACAGGAACTTAGAAAGCGGAGCAAAAAGTAACTGAGACCTTTGACAAGAGGTGATACCAGTGGAAAGGAAGGTGCAAAGTTGTTCCCTTTTCTTGAGTACTCCCGAAACAAACATGGAGGCAAGTTCGCCGGAACCATCGCGAATTGCTTTATCCATACAGGACATTATAAGCATGGCCGAGTCTTTGTCAGATGGGGCAGTCTTCTTGCTCAAGGCCCCCAGGCACCAGTCGAGAAAATTAAAAATCTCAAAGGCGCGAAAGACTCCTTTTAAGAAGTGGTCTAAGTCAGAAAAGGTCCAGCAGACCTTAGAGCGCCTCATAGCCGACCTTCGTGGAGAGTCAACCAAACTTGAGAAGTCAGCCTGGGCAGAGGCAGGGATTCCCAAGCCTGGTTCCTCTCCTGTGGCATACCATACGCCCGCCTTAGAAGTCAGCTTAGTAGGTGGAAACATGAATGACGTCTTCCCTAGTTGCTGCTTGGACTGCAACCAATCCCCTAACATTCTCAAAGCTCTCTTAGAAGATCTAGCGAAGACGAGCTTAGTGTAGGCAGACTTAACAGGTTGCATGCCTAGAGAAAACTCTGATGGAGGAGAGCGAGGGGTAGCAGAAACAAAGTGATCCGGGTAAACTTCTCTGAAAAGAGCCAGGACCTTGCGAAAGTCAATGGAGGGTGGTAACGACTTGGGTTCCTCCACGTCAGAAGAGGGATCATCCAGGTGCGTAGCTTCCTCCTCAGAAACCTCATCACCTGAGGGTTGAGAAGCGAGAGGTAAAGTTACAGCGGTATGCTGAACGGCAGAATCCTGACAAGCGGGTGCATATACACTTGCGGATTCATCCTCAAGTCTCTGTCGAAGAGGATGAGGGCTGGTAATGACAAAGTCATGAGGCTGGGAAGAAGGAGGCTCTGCGGGAGTCTGGGGAGCAAGCGTGGTGAGAGGCGACTGTAGTAAAACCTGAGGTTCAGGCTGCAAAGACTGCTCAAGCTGAGGAGAAATAGGTAGATGCATGCGTTGAGGTGGCTGACTCATTGCATGAGGTTCATGTCTCAAGAGTTGCGCTTGCTTCAAGGGTTGAGGTGGCTGCGCAGTAAGAGGTTCCTGTCTCACGAGTTGAGGTTCTTGAGGTGGGTGCTGCGAGAGTTGAGGTGGCGGCTGCGCAGAAAGAGGCTCCTGTCTCACGAGTTGAGGTTCTTGAGGTGCTTGCCTCGAGAGTTGAGGTTCTCGCCTCGAGGAAAGTGGAGGTATCAGCTGCGAGAGCTGAGGTGGCTGCCTCAAGGATGGCAGAGGTTGTCGTACCTCAAGAGGTTGCTGCCTCGAGGATGGTCTTACTGCAAGAAACTCTTGCCTCAAAGGTAGAGGAGGTTGTAAGGCATAAGACTCCTGTCCCCATTGTTGAGGAGGTTGTCGCGTGGTAAGAGGTTCCTGCACAACGCTGGTATCTGGCAACTCCCAACGCGGTAGCTCACGCATGGAGGTGGCTTGAGGAACCTCAACTTCGTACGTCTGGCAGACTGGACTGCGTAGAGGAGGAGGAGCGCTCGCAGGAGGAGGTGTAACCTTCTCTGCCTGAAACTCACGCATCAAAACCGCAAGCTGCGACTGCATAGACTGCAGCAAAGCCATCTTGGGATCAACAGACGTTGAGGTCTGTTGAGGCAGAGCCTTAACAGAAGTTGAGGTCTGTTGAGGCATCGCCTTACCTCTCTTAGGAGGCGTGCAGTCACCTGATGACTGCGGCGAGTCAGAGCTAGCCCAATGACTACATCCGGGCTGTAGAACTCGTGAAGTCTGGACTTTACGCTTAAGAGGTCTTGAGACCTGAGTCCAGCGTTTTCTCCCCGAAAATTCTTCTGCAGACGAGTTAATTAAGGGCTCAATCGTCTGAGAGTGGAAGTGACGATCTCTGTAAGATACGCCCGCAACCACCGAGGATACTGCTGTGCGCCGATCAAGGCCTGCCGAACCCTTTTGCCCTTCGACATTGCTTCTCCCCTGGGCTTGGGAGCTTGCAAGAGGTCCCGGACTGGGAGGACGACTGGCACGCACAGAAGTACCCTCACGCACAACACTGACACTGACACTAGCACTCGGCACAGCACTGGCACTACCACTTCCCACTGCACTTTTCACTTTAAGTTCCTTGACGTCTGCCAAGAGGAACTTGTGGTCACTCACTACCGACTCCACTTTATCACCTAAAGCCTGAATGGCACGTAAAACATCAGACATATCAGGCCGAGCACAAATAGTAGGATCGGGGGTAGCCACTACAGGGGGAGGAAAAGGTTGAGGATCATGGGGTGAGGAATAAAGCGAAGAGCGAGCCGAACTCCTCCTAACTCTCTCTCTCTCTAACTTAGTGGTATACTTGAGGAATCGAACAAAATCAAGTTCCGAAAGTCCGGCGCATTCCTCACATCGATCTTCCAACTGACAGGATTTTCCCCTACAGTCGGAACAAACGGTGTGAGGATCAACCGAGGCCTTCGGAATACGCCTAATACAAGTCCTACATCGTCTTTGGGGAGGAGCTTGAGAAAGGTCGGACATCTTGAATCAAAGAACAGTCAAGGGGGATTCCAATTTAAAGCAAAATATCGTTAACCGTTAATCAAATCAATCTAAAAGCTATCTAAGCTAAGAGACAAGTTTCCTGTATAGCGAAAGCTGAAATCTTGGAGCAATACTTCACCAAAAACCGTGAACAAGACTCCAAAATTATAAGCGTATCCATGTAGGTCTTGCCGGAAGCACGACAGAGGAAAAATTGAGGTGGTGTCAACAAGAAGTACTGCAGTACCTGGCCACAGGTGGCGCTGGTGAGTACACCCCCTTCTTGTATAGTGATCGCTGGCGTATCCCTTCCGTAGAATTCTGTCGGGCAACGGAGTTGACAGCTACATGATTATCGGGTAAGATTAATATTGAAAATTTATAGTTTATAAAGTGATATTTATTTTAAAGTTGTTGCTCTTCTTAGAATATTTTATTTTTCCTTGTTCCCTTTCCTCACAGAGCTATTTTCCCTGTTGGAGCCACTGGGCTTATAGCATCCTGCTTTTCCAACTAGGGTTGTAGCTTAGCAAGTAGTAATAATAATAATAATAATAATAATAATAATAATAATAATAATAATAATCTCAGGAAAAATACATGCAAAGATTTACGTGTACATTCAGCCCTCTATTTTAGCGGGAATTAGGTAACAGAGACAGGCACGAAAATTGAGGCTCCGCAAAGACTTCTTGTTCTAGGGTATGTCAACTCATAACCTACAAACTCAGTGACCATTACCTACCTGCAGTTCACTAACACAGTGGGTAACCCACTGTACTGCACTACATTCTTTTCATGTACTTTCTGTCATGGTATTTTAGTTCTTACTATTTCTTAGATGTAATTGTATATCATCAACAAAACTTCGGTACAAGGTAGTATGACTCATAGCCCAATAATCATTATCCTGTATAAAAAAAAACTAGTCATCGCCATACCACGCTTCATATAAGTTTCAAGAAAACACTTTTTTGTATCTAACACAACTCAATGATACTGTAGAGTAAAATAAAAGTCACTAATGGATAATGGTTGAAATGCACCCAAAAATTGATAAAAAAAATTATTCAATGAAGCATAATTATCTTTCTCAAAGTTAACACATTATATAGTTGGCCAAGGCACCGGCCACCAACTGAGATACTACAACTAGAGAGTTATTGGGTTCTTTGACTAGCCGGAAAGTACTACATTGGATCCCTCTCTCTCGTTAATGCTCATTTCTGGGCTCCGACCTGTGCCGCGCAGTGAAATACTCCTAGAGCACTATTTCTAAGGAATATAACTGCTATATATTACCAGAGAAAAAAAGCATAGGAATGCCAGGTTGAACCCAGCTCGCTCACCTATATAAGGTGTCGGTATAAAATACTGGGGCGTGATAATTCACAACCAGAGGTCTCGCACTATTTAGATATCTCCTCTTCAAAATCCCCGCCACAGCGAGGTGCCGTTCAACACTACTACCACTAACCCAACCCACGCCAGTGACGGCACTCCTTTATAGCACTTGTTGTTATTAAGTCCAACATGTTTTTTTCTTGTGTTTACCCTTGGATTTATCATTATTTTATAATCGATGGCCGATTCCCATGATACCCCATCGAAGTTAAGTACTTTATCCATGAGTTTTAGCGAGATTGGGCAGTGTAACCTCTGTTTTTATTAATTGAGAAGTGTTTATATATGAACGGCGTCCCCGTTCTTACCGTTCATGGTTCGGCTCTGCCCTTTTTCTCGTTAGTTCGTCCGTCATTAATATTTGTTCGAACTTTTAGGAGTTTTTTCCTTACATTTATATAGTACACCATCTTTATGCTTTCATCTAGCATTAATTTTAAGTTATCCTATGATATCAGTGTTAGCGTTTCATCAAGGAGTAGGTTATGTTGGTATGCCTGCATTCGTGCATGTTGGTGGATTGCGTCACCTTTGAGATTGTTTCGCTAGTTCTAGGAAGACGACCATCTCACTTATTATTATTAAACCTTTTAGTTTTTTTTTTACGCTCCACCTAGTTTTACATTTGGTTCGAGTGGGACTCTCGCGTATTTTGTTGTTTTTACTGTTCGATCTACCGCTTCAGTAACTAGGTTGGTATCCCTGCTTTCCATCTGCTGATGGCGTCATGCTCCTCCCTTACCACTCGCCCGAGTCCCTCTCTCGCCATATTATTTCTGCATGCCTAACCTTACTTACGTGATTTCGCTTTTAATTCATTAATTATTTTTATGTATTTGTGCATTGATATTATATTTATTGCTTTACTCCGTTATGATCATATTTTTGGGATTTTCATGTCATGTTGAGGGGATCTCCAGTTGGTAGCCCTGTCTACCACTACGCACTGGTGATTCCCCGGTACCATACCCCCCCCCCACAGGTTGGGGAGGCTATTCCATCCCCCCCTCCTCCAGTGTACACCCATCCTCTCACTCGATGGTTGTTGGTTATGACATACGGGTCAAGTATGCTTGTTCCTCAGTCTTCCCTCAACGTTCCGACATATTGAGGACTGAGTGTACCCACGGGGTGTGACTTAGTCTCATTCATTCATACCGGGCGGTTTCGTCTCCCCCCCTCCCGTCGCCCCGATTGGCCATCGGTCGGGGGAGGGGGAGGGCCGGGACCACCGGGGACTATCACACGTGATTAGTCGGTATGACTGCACCTTGGTGTAAATTTTGCTTTTAGCTATGGTTGTAAGAATGAGCACTTATATTAGGAGTGTCCCCACCTACGGTACCTCCTGCAATTATCGTCCGCATAGGACTTATTAATATCCCATATCATTATATTATATTCTACATGAATCATTACCTTCGTCCCGGTACCTCCGGTTGGGTAGTGGGGGTTCCATTGGCTCCCCCCGCGCTCTCCCGTGGTACCCATCGTCATCAGACATCGGAGCCTTCGGGCTCTTAAATACAAGATCTGTTGACACTGACACAGTTTTGATTAATATCCTCCCTCCGGGAGCCCTATTCAATTACAGACATTAGTTTTAGATCATAACTGGAGTTTTCTATTTATGTATTTTAAGGATGTATCTTCGGTTACTTTAAGTTTACTTTAAGTTACTTTAAGTTACTTTAAGTTTACTTTACCAACCCTGTTCCCCGGCCCCGGAACTAGTTTTGATTATATTTATTCATCACTGTTTTTTGCATCCTTTTTCATCCCTTTTTATTTTATACCTCCCTGGTAATGACGGGATGGTATATTCCTCGCTATGACAATATTATTTCATTGATAATCTTAACTTATTACGGAATTGTTTCAACAATGTCTGTTAATTTTTATAATTTTTTCCCCGGTTACTATACCGGTTCGAAATTTTGTTCATAGCCTTTTGTCCCGATTTCATATCGGTCTATTTTAAGAATCCGGAACACCCGGATCTTTTTAGGTTATTAACCTATTATGGGATACTCACGTATCTGTATTTTATTCTATACTTCCCAAGTAGCGACGGGATAGTGTATTTCAAGCTATGACAATATTATTTCATTGATAACCTTAACTTATTACGGGATTGTTTTAACAATGTCAGTTTATTTATAAGTTTTTCCCCGGTTACTAAACCGGTCCTAGAGTTGTTCATAGCCTTTTGTCCCGGTTTCATATCGGTCTACTTTAAGAACCCGGAACACCCGGATCCTTTTAGGTTACTAACCTATTATGGGACACTCACGTATCTTTATTTTATTCTATACTTCCCAAGTAGTAACGGGATAGTATATTTCTCGCTATGACAATATTTTTTCATTGATAACCTTAACTTATTATGGAATTGTTTTAACAAAGTCAGTTAATTTATGATAAGTTTTTCCCCGGTTACTGTACCGATCTGAATTTTGTTCATAGTCTTTTGTCCCGATTTCATATTGGTCTAATTCAAGAATTCGGAGCATCCGGATCTATTTAGGTTACTGACCTGCTATGGGATACTTATGTATCTTTATGTTATTCTATACTTCCCCAGTACCTACGGGTTAGTATATTTCGCGCTATGACAATATTATTTCATTGATAATCTTCACCTTTTATGGAATTATTTTGACAATGTCAGTTAATTTATGAAAGTTTTCTCCCCGGTTATTATACCGGTCCGAAATTTTGTTCATAGCCTTTTGTCCCGGTTTCATACTGGTCTATTTTAAGAATTCGGAACACCCGGATCTTTTTGGGTTACTACCCTACTATGGGACACTGTAGGTGCCCCTGTCGTTACTATCTATACTTATAACTTCGGATATATTATTTTGGGATTTTCATTTTATTTCCTTTGTGATTGATCGATTTAAACATTTATTCTCGATCTATTTATTTTACATTCCCAACGGAGTTACCTTGTTCATTAGTAACGATATACCCTCTTTCGGAGCTCGCAGTCTCTTCTACCTTGGCGACTCTTTAGATCTGGGTTGGCGGGTTTGCCTGGAGTGTCAGGGCAAAGAGACCCTGTGTCTCTTCCTTTTAGGGTTTTCAAGGAAGCACGTGGCTGATGTCGGGCCACGTCCCGTTGTCCCTAAAGTTAAAGCTACCTGCCAGCCCTACCAAAGACTCACAGGTCTTCCAAATCACCAAACCAGTTAAGACTTCTCTTGGGTCGAGAGCGAAGCCCGGCCTGAAACCTACGACCCCGGAGGCTCCCTTCGATCCGGCAACCCTTTCCAGATTGATGCATGGCCTCTCGTGGCATGGTTAGTTTCAACCTGACCTTTCATTAGAAGAGGCCAGCGACCGATCCCAGGGATGAGGTAGAAATTTATTTCTATTTGAACACGATGTTGTGCTGATATTTATCCATATATATACATATATATATAAATTACGGACCTCTGTAGCTCACTGGCTCAAACCTCGTGTCACATACCGAGTCACCACGAATTATAGGATGGAAGATTCCTGGTGCCTCTGTGAACTTGACAATTGAATGGAATTACTGCCCATTAGGGGGAAGAGAGAGTGCTAAACCAGATAGCCTCTTACAGGGTCTCATTTGTTATGGGCTACCTCAACAGCACAATATATCATCCCGGATGCCTCTAAGCTCCCGGAATTCGTCGAAAGCAATCCGTGGAAGGGGGCCTTGCGCTCTCCCTTCAAAGATGGTATGTTAACCATCGAAGGGTTTGGCACCCGGACTGTAGAAGATTTTGAATTCTACCCGCCGGGTCTACAGTTCCCTCTCTCTGGTTTCGCATGCCTTACCGAGGAGACACTCGTAAGGTTTGACAAGGTCCCCAAAGAAACCAAAATGTACCCAAAGGGGCAGGCTCAGTCCACCTGGGTCCGGCCCTTAAACGAGTGGGAGTGTGTTAACACTACGTTAACACCTCACAAGAGCCCGTACACGATGTTTCTAGTGGAGGAGTAAACCCCTACTCCGTGTGTCAATAAGATATCGGACCTTGCTCAGCAGGCAATAAACGAGGACAAGCCGTTACCGCAGCTGAAGGAAACGCATCCGACCTCCCTCCTGTCCCTGGGGGATCACGATTGCTGGACTAACGCCCCGGCGACCTTCACATCGGGTAAATTAAGCGCTGACTGTGCTCCCATTCAGTTCAGTGAGTGGCTACCCAGGCTTCCGGAATCTCTGATATGCCTCGAGCTCGAAGCCTGTATGCGCCTGAGTAGACATATCAACTCGGCTACAATGGCAGAAAAGACCTCTTTAATGTATGAAGAAGAACCACCTTTTAAGGTCTTGACGAAGTCATTACTTCAAACCTTACTGTCTGATTCCTACGACTTCTTTGCGGCCAGACGTCGTTGCTGTAGGCATGTCTTGTCTGAGGCCACTATCAGACATGAGCCTAACAAGCTCATTAAAGCCCCAGTCTGGAGCTGCTAGGGTCAATCAGAGCCTCAAGGTTCGATGGGCTTAGTCCCCAAGCACAAGTTCGAACCGGCCAGCAACCAATCTCGAGGTAGAAAGAGTCTGAGATCTTTCCATTCCTTCCAAACCGGCAGTCCCAACAGGTGGTTCAAACCATCCCGGTGGCACAAGGGAGTCAACCTTTCACTTCGAAGGGTCAACCCCAACAGCAATACGTGCTGGTTCCTCAATCCCAAGTAGCAACTACCTCCTATGCTACTTCCCCAGCCCTTAGGCCCACCTTTGAAACTCAGGGTGCTTCCAGGGTTACCAGCGCCCCAGAGGCGCTAGCTCGAGAGGAACTTTTCGCAACAGCTACTCTCGAGGCCGAGGAGGTAAATCCGCAGCAAATCATTGGGAGTTCTCAGGTAGGGGTAGGACTTTACATCTTCCGGAACCGTTGAACGTTCAACATTTGGGCTTTCAGTATAATTTCCAAAGGTCTGGGGTGGAGTTGGATAGAATGGCCCCCTCCACCAATCAGTTTTCATCAACATCCAACGGAAGAGCTAGTCTTATATGAAAACGATTTATTGCAAAAGGAAGCAATAAAGAAAGTAAATCGTTTGTAATTTCAGGATCACTTGTTCAGCGGGCCAAAGAAAGACTCAGAATAGCGAAGAGTAGTCCTAGACCTGTCGCTTCTGAATTCTTACATTTAATGCGACAAGTTTCACATGCTGACCATCTCTCAGGTGCGGACCTTGCTTCTCTGTGGGGCCGTCACCTCCCCTATGGATCTTGCAGACGTTTGCTATCATGTTCCGAAAGCAAGCCATTTTCGTCCGTTTCTAGGCTTCAACTAGGCAAACTGCCTCACAGCAACTACAGAGTGATAATCTCTTTCAACAGTTTTGGTTCCAAATCAACTTCGAGAAATCTCGTTTGGTCCCGAGGACAGTTTCATGGTTAGGATTCAATGGGTTCTATGCTCCCACACTCTGTCTCCCAACAGCCAAGAGGAACGATATAGCAAAACACAATACGTTTTCTCAAAGACAAATTGTCTTCCAGAAGAAATCAAGAGAGAATCCTGGGTGCCCTCCAGTTTGCCTCAGTAACAGATATACTACTGAAGGCCAGACTGAAAGATATAAGCCGAGTATGGTGCTCCAGGAAAACGAGTAATATCGAGACAAAGGGCTCGACTCCAACCAATTCTGAAGAAAAGACTTCAACCATGGACGAAGGTCAAAATCTGGCAAATCCGTTTCCTTACAATATCCACCACCAAGCTCGTCATTTACACAGACGCCTCCCTAACAGGCGGGGGGGGGGGGATACTCTCAGTACACGAAAGTCCTGGGACTATGGTCGACAATATTCCGCCAACTTCATATCAATGTTTTAGAGGCCATGGCGGTATTTTTGACCTTAAGCAACCGGCTCCAGCCAAAAACCAACATATCAGGTTTCTTCTAGATAGATAGTGGCGGACGCACTTTCGAGGACAACTCCGCTGGAGTCGGAGTGGTCACTAGACCCAATGTCCTTCAGTTGGATTCTTTCTCAGGTTCCGGATCTCCAGATAGATCTGTTTGCAACAAAGTCCAACTACAACTGGAGTGCTACGTAGCTCCCAGCCCGGATCCTCGGGCTTACGCCACAGACGCACTATCATTAGTCTGGAACACTTGGGAGAGAATTTACCTATTCCCACCAATAAATCTGTCGATGAAAGTGTTAGACAAGTTCAGGACTTTCAAAGGCCAAGTTGCTCTAGTAGTCCCCATCTGGCCCAAGCACAACGGGTTTCCCCTTCTGGTGGAACTGGGTCTCCACCTCGACAGATCCCCAATCCAATACTAACACAAGCAGTACAACTCGCTGTGTGTTAGCTTCCTCAAATTCAGAATGCCCTACCTTTCTGGACTTTATGAAATTTGCAGCTCAAGAGGTGCAGATATTGATCCTCAAATACGTTATTTTTAGAATCAGATAAGAGGGGATCCACCCTTCGACAGTATGATTCGGCTGTTATGAAACTTGCCAGTTTTTAAGGGACTCAAAGGTTGAGACGATGACTATGAATCTGACAGTAACCTTCTTCAGAATTTTATTCGAATCAGACTTAGCGACTTGTACTATTACCACAAATTAAGTCAGCCTTGAAGGTTTTACAATTGGCTTTAATATTGCCCTTACAGATTCATACTTCTCATCCATCCCGAGAACCTGCGCCAGATTGAAACCATCAACTCACCCTAGCTCAGTTTCCTGGTTTCTGAATGACGTACTTAAGTTGGCTTCAGACACTCTTAACGAGACTTGCCATTATATTCCATTGGTTAGGAAATCCTTGTTCTTAATGAACCTGACTTCTGGCGCCAGAATATCAGAACTTTCAGCCTTGTCTAGAGATCCAGGTCATATTGAATTTCTCTCGTCAGGGGAAGTACTCCTTTCCCCTGACAAAAGATTTTTAGCGAAAATGAGGACCCCCAGGACAGACGGTTCCCCTGGAAGATTGTCCCACTTCCGCAGGACCCATCTTTATGTCCAGTAAACACTCTGGAAGCCTACTTAAACATATCTCCCGTTCAGTCCTCGGGGCCCTTACCCATTAGAGAAGGTGAAGAACCATCATCCTGAAAGGACTCAGACAGAAGATTCTGCATTTCATTAACGGGCTACCTAGAATCATTCCCACATCACTCCCTCACGTCCATGATATATGAGCTGTAGCTACCTCAGTTAATTACTATGAACTTCACTGGACTTACTAAATATATAGGCCGGAAGTCTCCAACAGTATTTAAACGCCACTGCTTAAAACCTCTGGAAGCCTTATATTTGCTACAGTGGCAGCAGGGAATGTGATTCCTCCTGAACATAGTGAACCTTAATCAACTATGTCTTGCTATCCTCTTACCTGTTATTTTGGATTTTATTTTACTTCCTCAGGTATTGTTCCAAGATTTGGGACCATTTCTCTGGTACTATTTCACTGCGCGGCACAGGTCGGAGCCCAGAAAAGGGATTTTGACGAAGGAAAAATCTATTTCTGGGCGAGAGACCTGTGCCGCCCAGTGAACCCTCCCTTGACTTCCCTCCCAACATGGGCCCCAAACCTCGGGTGCTATGAGGAGTGACGTCACTGGCGTGGGTTGGGTTAGTGGTAGTAGTGTTGAACGGCACCTCGCTGTGGCGGGGATTTTGAAGAGGAGATATCTAAATAGTGCGAGACCTCTGGTTGTGAATTATCACGCCCCAGTATTTTATACCGACACCTTATATAGGTGAGCGAGCTGGGTTTAACCTGGCATTCCTATGCTTTTTTTCTCTGGTAATATATAGCAGTTATATTCCTTAGAAATAGTGCTCTAGGAGTATTTCACTGGGCGGCACAGGTCTCTCGCCCAGAAATAGATTTTTCCTTCGTCAAAATCCCTTTTTTACTCTGCCTACAACAACACCAAATAGTCTGGCCTATTTTTTATCCAAATACACCCAATACACCAGCCATGCAAGTTGTTGAAAGCTTTGTTTGGCCGAACTCCATCACAAACTTTTATCTAAAATCATACCAATAATTAGCTGAAAATGTCTCAATCCATATAATCCTCCCCTTCTTATATTTGTAATTTTCTGAATTCCTACATCATTTAATTGCATTTCACAGACCTCAGGAAATTTCCTCAATATCATATCACTCATCACATTTGTAATCCTGATAGTTGTAAACAGGATGACAGATGACAAGATTTATTTCTTATAATTTCATTGCTTACTTCCTCATCTATCATTTCTACAGAATAATATCATTAACATACATACACATACATACATATACCATGGCACTTCCCCCAATTTTGGGGGGTAGCCGACATCAACAAAGAAACAAAAACAAAAAGGGGACCTCTACTCTCTACGTTCCTCCCAGCCTAACAAGGGACTCAACCGAGTTCAGCTGGTACTGCTAGGGTGTCACAGCCCACCCTCCCACATTAACATGTCTTAGATATATACTAAATTTCATTTCATGACATGTTGTACAGCAATGTTTACAGTATAGAAATCCACTTTAGATGGCATTTGTGGACAATGAAAAAGCCTTTGATAGTGTGCACCAGCTTTATGTAGAGTCCTGCGTTATTATGGAGTTCCTCTTAAATACGTAAATTTCATTAAGTCTGTTCATGAGCATAGCAAGTGCAAAGTGGAGTTAGTAGAGTCCTATAAAATGAATTTCCAGTGTGCAAGGCACCGGTTAGGCGATAACTGAGAGGCGAGGTGAATGCAACTAAACTTTATTAAACAATCATCGAGTTTATATAAAGCGACTTCCAAGGAAGAATGTCACAAAAATCCAAGCGTGATAAAGCTTGTGTTAGCATGATAAAACAAGATGGTCTATCAACAGTGAACGGAAGAGCGAGTTATTATTATTATTATTATTATTACTATCCAAGCTACAACCCTAGTTGGAAAAGCAGGATGCTATAAGCCCATGGGCTCCAACAGGGAAAAATAGCCCAGTGAGGAAAGGAAACAAGGAAATAAATAAATGAAGAGAACAAATTAACAACAAATCATTCTAAAACAAGTAACAACGTCAAAACAGACATGTCACATATAAACTATTAACATCAAAAACAAGTATGTCATAAATAAACTATAAAAAGACTCATGTCCGCCTGGTCAACAAAAAAGCATTTGCTCCAACTTTGAACTTTTGAAGTTCTACTGATTCAACCACCCGATTAGGAAGATCATTCCACAACTTGGTCACAGCTGGAATAAAACTTCTAGAGTACTGCGTAGTATTGAGCCTCGTGATGGAGAAGGCCTGGCTATTAGAATTAACTGCCTGCCTAGTATTACGAACAGGATAAAATCAAAACTGTTACAGAGTACGAGCTTGTATGAAAGAAGTGCCATACATGGCTCCCCCCTAAAAATGACATAGATGTGAAATGGGGCGCCCTGCTTTCAAGAGGCATATTCCAGGCGGGTCATCTTGTATAAAATACGCAGGTTTAAGGCAATCAATGGAGACCCAGTCTTCTTTGTCAAGAATGTTCAGTAAGAACGCCTTCGTTGTTCGACGGATCACAAGGAAAGGTCCCGTGTAAGGGGGCATTAACGATGGCTTACTAGCATCGTTGCGCGGGAAAAAGTACATTGCCGAGTGCAGATCTGTAGGTATGTGTTGCTTAGCTGGGGGCTCATAAGTCTGTCAGCATGGAGTAAATTTTCCCACAACATGACGTAAGCACTGGAGATTGTCGGAGAAGGTTGCAGACGTCCAAGGCATCTTAAGGCATGGTCCTTGGTCCCAGGAGGACCCAGGGAAGCTGGGTAAACTAGTAAGAGTCCTTGCAACGGGATATCAAAGATGCTTTGAGGGTGCGATGAAAACGTTCACCCATTCCGTTGGCAGCAGGGTTGTAGAAGTTGTCTGTTGTAAGGTGATTCCCAGGAGATTCGCCAATAATGTCTACAATTGAGATGTGAAAGTGGTACCCCTGTCAGAGAAGTAATATGCTCAGGGATACCAAATCACGCTATGCATCCTGAGAGTAAGGCAGTTGTACATGAGGAAGATGTTGCAGTTTCTATGGGAATGGCTTCAGGCCAACGAGTGGAGTGGTCAATGACGGTAAGTAGGTAACAATGTCCTTGTGATGTGGGTAGGAGACCTACAACATTGCCATGAATGTGGGCAAAGCGAAACCAAGGTTGAGGAAAGCTGCCCACTCCTTAATCTGTGTCGATGTACTTTTGAGGTTTGGCATGAAGTACAGGTGCAGACCCAATCCTTAGCATCCTTAGTAATGCCACGCCAATGAACTTCGTCTACAGTAGCTGTGCAGTAGAACAGTGTAAGGGATGTGAAAGGCCATGAATGATATCATACACCTGTGGGCGCATGGGAGCAGGTATACAGTCTAGGTCTACCAGTACTATGTCACAGAGGAGAGTGGCATTGGAGTTGTTGAGAAGGACATCCTCCCAACAGAGGGATGTGCAGGATGTCCTACATGCTTGGTACTCTGGATCTTTTCGTTGGGCTTCTGCCAATTAGTTGTAATCCAATCACATGTGAATGGCGTCCCATGTGTTTGTAGAGAGGGCAGTGGCAACGGGATTAATTTTCCCAGGGACGTGTTGAAAGGTACAATTTTATTCAGCCACGGCAGAGACGACGACAATGTTAACGGGTGGACCAGGTGTCACTGTCGAGTGATTGCACGCACCAGAGGCATGTGGTCCATGTGAATGACGAAGGGTGTACCTTATAAGAAGCCTGAAGTAGGAGATGATGAATGGAGAAGTATTGATACTGGTGAAATCTAACCAAGGCCCTTTGCGTCAATAGGCATAGTAGGAGATGATGATGATGATGATGATGATATGGTTTATATTTGCAAATGACATATCTGGACGTCACCGTTTTGACGTTATTGTAGCGAAGGGGGTTGAGACTGAATGCGTTTCAGTTTCAGCTTCTCAATATGGGGACCCCAAGTTAACTTCAAACAGTAATCCTACGAAGAATGTATCATCTTTGCAAGAAATTCTTATCTTAAATATGTTTAAGTCAGGGTTGGGATGAACGCCCCTTACACGGCAAAAATGTAAAGCCACAGTTTTCAAAGATAAAAGTTTAAATCCACGTTTGGTAGCCAATACTGCTATTTTATTCATAGGTACCTGAATCTTTCTTTTGAAAGATTCATTCGTGAAGCTGCAAATGAGATAGAGAGATCATTAACAAATAAGGTGTGCAAGACTTCATGAGGGATTACAGAAATAATGCCATTTATGGATAAGGCAAATAATATTACACTAAAGACAATGCCTTGTGAAATGCCTTATTTTTGCTTATGAATATATGAAAATATACTGCTTACTCTAATTCTGAATTGATGAGAACATACAGTCTACTCTAACTTTAAATTGGTAGTTATTCGAGAAATATCTAACAAACATTGAAGTTCCCTTCTTAGTTCAATTCCATGAATGGTTCGAAGAATAACGTGTCTCCAGGTGTGTGATGTTTTTGCTGGCTAAAGCTTCACATATGGGTGCCTTCAATCTTGCTAAAATGTCAGTGCAGGATTGCATTCATTGGAAGCAATATTATGAGGGGTAAAGTTCTTTCTGTTCTAAAGCCCATACCAATTTTACATTTACCATTTTTTTCCATTAATATACATATACAATGGTCCAGCACTTTGCTGCAGTAGAGGGGCTTGAGTGTCTCAATGATGGGCTGGGCAATGGCGGTGGGGTAGTTTATCCACCCTGGCAGGCTCAACCATACCGCTAAGGCCAGTTCTGAGAGACCAGACCAAGACTGGACCCCTATAGGCCTTCTCCTTTATTTAAGATAGGCAAAGGCTAGGAGAAGGAAAACTCCAAAATCAAACCAAACATGACCCCAACGGCGGAGCTTCCCAGCGCCGGCGGAAGAGGGCAATGCCTGTCGGGCAGGCAACAAGGCGGGCCTTGACATAACAAGAACCCGGCAGCCCGATGCAACCAACATCGGAGAAGCCGCCTGTCTCATATGTCTTGAGCCGCGGTGAAAACGGTGTGGGCCAAGTGTGTGTGCGTGGCCGTTGCAAAGCCACGACCACCCAGAACAATATACCCAGCTACTGGCATTCTGTCGTTTCCTCCACCCTTCTTCATCTCTTTCTCAGGAGGCTGATGGCTAACGACAGAACCCAATACTCGGACACGAGTGGGCGCCGACGACGACGACAAGAAGTTAATGCAATTAGCTGATAGTTGGTCATAATTCTAAAATTTTTTCTAGGTTTCAAAAAGGATAAAATTATGGAAATATTTCCAATACTTGGGAATGAAAGCTTTCCAAATTCTATTGATGATACAAGAGCAAAAATTATTTAGTTTCTATGGGTAAATGTTTGAGCATTGAATAGGTGATATTATCAATTCCAGGAGATGAATCATTACATGTAGATGAGGCTGATAAAAGTTTTTTCCTTGCTAAAAGGAAAATTATATGATTTCGTTCTCACAGCTTCAGAGATGAGAGGGCAATTCTCTTATTGAATGCGTTGTTGGTAATACATAGATGTAGGGTTTTTTTTTAGATCATTGATATATGATCTACAAATACTTCACTTAAATCATCTGGATTTAGTAACATCTGACCCTTGCATTCAATTACTGAAGATGGTGATGGTATGTGTCTCCCACTGTTATTCGTTACTTTCGTCCAGACTTTCATTAGGTTAGTCTTCCAATTAATTTTGAATATAAAATTTACCAAAGACTGACAGATCCTCTTGATTTGGTATCGAAACTTAGCTCTTGCTTTCCTATAACAAAACTAGTAATTGCAGCTCTGATAGCTTTACGAATTATTAGACATTGAATATTCCACTAAGGGACTCGTATTCTTGCAAACTGACCTGTAGTACGGGGAATTGACTTCTTACTGGCATTTATAATGATTTCATTAAAACACTCAATGGCTTCCTGTATATTCAGAAAATTATCAGCATCTATTTCTAATAATGTAAGTACAGTAAATAATGCTCAATTAGCTTTGCCAATTAGCCATTGCAGAGATCTTGCTATAGATATTTTATCAACTAAATGAATAAGGATTGGAAAATGGTTACTTCTAATACCTTCATCCACTACTTCCAGTGAAAAATCTAAAAGATACTCATGGGTGGATAATGAGACATCTAAAGAGGTGTACATTAAAATGCATTGGTGCTCCAGTACTCAAAACAGAAGTTCCCTCTCTTCAATAAAAGAAAATATTAGATTACCTCGGGAGTTAAAAATAATATCCCCCACATAGGATGTCTCCTGTTAACACCTCTCAAGAGTATAGATGGCTTAGGCAGCTCATCTATTAAATTGTCACTTTCTTGCTTCAAGTATTGGTCAACTAAATTGGGTGGCAGATATATGAAACAGATGGCGTATGCTCATTTTAAATGCCTTTGTACTGCTACTGCTTGAAGATTTGTTTATCATTGAATCTTATTAAGGATGACATCTCATTGCACCAGTAATGCACTCCAACAATATCTACTTTCATCTTCCTGGACTTCATTATGATAAAACAAATATTCTCTAGAGCATAATTTGTTTTGGTCTAACAGTGTTTCCTGCAAGGATAACATGATTGGAAAATTTCCCTTGATTGATTGATTGATTGAATTAAAGTTTCCTAGCATCCTGACATCTAAGGTCATTGATGCCGATATCATTTATTTTATATAAGAAATAAAAGAATATTCAATTAAAACCATAAAGTTGAATGTCATTATAGAAGTTAAATAGTTTTCAGAAGACCTGCTTCTGAAATAAATTTAAAAATGCTGCTCGCATAGTAGGACACATTCTTAAAGATTCACATACAGATCTAAGGCCTTGGCAATTTCATTGAAAAATTGTGAGTTTGCTATCCTAAGGACAAACTATGATTAATTTTTATTTAATCGTTTAATCTTGGGGGCATTAATTATGTGAAAAGTTTTAAATGTCGATTATCAATATTTCATTGTGGTCACTCTTCGTGCATTCCTTCTCTTTTTATTTTCTTTAAAATGATTGAAACTTTCAGGTATTGGACTGTCTTCTTCCATGTTGATATTGTCTGATAATGTGTTTGATTCAATATTTACAGTTTTTTTACCTTTGCTAATAATGCAGATTGTTTTCAATTAATTTTATTTGGTTCTCCAAAGCGGATGTTCTGAGCATTCTTTTAATCCAGATTGGTTTTCAATATCCATCTGTTCTTTAGAAATGTTTTGATTTTCCTACACTTTCCCAACATAAATTTGCAATAGGACTTACATCTCGTATAACTCCTTGTACATCTTTCTTTATGTTGGAGCTACAGGGTAATATTTTCATCAGTGCATTTAGGCAATTTTTTCTTCAGAACCATTAAAAAGGGTTGCCCTGGCCTCACCTGCTTTTCAAGAGCTCTTTTACGAGCCTCTATAAAAATAACCATTCCCCCATGGTTCGAATGCCCTGAATTTCCTTTTCAAAAATTAATTTGACAAAGCTTTTTAAATGTTGCTGGGTATACTTCCCCACAGTGAATACCACATGAATTTTTTGTACATGACCCTATTTTTTTCGCAGTTTGCACAAGCAGCTAACTTATTCAAATTTTCTTTACACTTTTGGCTTAAATGGCCATACATTTGGCAATGGTAACATTGCAAAGGTGAAGGGATGTATGATTTCACCTTCAATGATAACCAACCAGCTTTCATAAATTTTTGTAGCCTGCATTGATCAAAGGTGATTAAAATTAAAGTAGCATGAGGAATATGCTGTTCTCCAACTCTCTTTCTCTTCCTAATTACTTATACTACGCCTTGTATTTTAAGTTAATCCTCAATTTCCTTTTCATCTATTTGCTGTATTTTTCATTTAGAAATGGGGTGGAAAAAGGACTTCACACTATAACCATTTAAGTTTGATATTTCTTTCAATTTCTCACTTTGCATTGGGGATAATGTCTACCAAAAGATTAAGATTACCATTCCCATGGGGAAAGATTTTTGGTGGACCTCCATATAGTTTTGCTATCTCCCTATTTGCTCTAAATACATTAACATGTTCATGCCTTCTATTCTCACATTCAAGAATCAACAATTTTCATAGCTCACTACTTCAAAACAACCAGGTAATATTTTTGTTTTTCATGGTTGTCTCTTTTTTCATCATATTTTACTATTTGTGTCTCCTTCTCCATAAATTTCTTGGAAGTTATTCTTAACATGACATGACTAGGGTTCTAATATAACTACAACAGAACCCTAGTTAAGAGTTGTCAATACCAAGATCCATATCCATATTTTCCAGCCTGTCATCAAAGGGACTAGTTTAGAGAAGCAGCTGGTTATCCACCCCTTATCAGAGGCTGTCAGTCCTCCTATCCCATGTGGCTCAACATAGAAGAGGTTTCAATAGGGACCAGTCCTCTATATATAGTTACCCCTCCAATCAATAAGTCTAGTGCTTGGCATAACCCATTACCCACAAATATGGATGACTTAAATCCGGATCACTGGAGCCCGACTCTCAACAGACAAGTCTGCCTCCAATACGGTCTGACAAAAGTTGATGCTTTCTAAATTTGAACCATATACAAAACCTGGTCATTGTTATTACAGTGGACATCAACAAAATTGCAATAGACCAAGGAGAGAAAAACTGAAATAAATATGAAGGATTATAAGGGGTCCAGCCTTGGTATGGTCACTCAGACCTGGCCTTAGCGGTATGATTAGTCCAACCCGGATGGATAAATCAGCCCACTATCACTGCATAGACCATCATTGAGACTCTCAAGCCCCTCTACTGGATCAAAGTGCTGGACCATCCAAGGGGTAGAAGCAAAAGGTCAGGGTACCACTCTGGATGCAGCCACTTCGGTGCCACCAGAGTGATCTGCAGGTTGGGCATGATGATGGCTCTGCTGATCACTTTCCTGATGAAAAAAAAAGGGAAGAAATGCATGTATGTTGAGACCCCCCAACAGGTATTGGAATATATCTCTCAGAGCTGCTGCTTGGTAGGGCATAAATATTCAGGCCAAGTTGAGCATGAGGTGAGAACAAGTCTCTCCAGACCATGGCCAGAATCTCAAATGAAAGCTCAGCAACCTGGCATACCCAGGCATACAGTGGTACTGGGTGGCAGCTGGCAGAACCTTGACAATTCTTCATTGGCTGTTAACCACTGATGCCAGAATCTACCCCTACTAAAGGACAAGGGTTTTTACTGTGTAGGAGGAAATGGGAAAGAAAACTTAAACTGCCTGGCATTCAAAAAGAAACCCCATTACTCTAGCTTTTCATGGAATTAATTTATACACCAATGACTTACTGCTAGAATGCTCCTTTCTTTACTATGAGCATGTGTTTATTGAAGGGAAAGCAAATGGATGGAAACATTTTACATTTAAAGATGAATTAAACTTGGCTTCTGAAGAAGGGAAGTTCATAAAAAATAAATGATATAAGAAATAAGCAAAGTTCAATGGCAAAATAATACAAACCTTCTTTCACTACTTCCTCGATGAAGTCAACAATTTCTGGCAACTTCGCCTCCCATTTATCAGCCGGGGAGAGAACCTTCTCTCTGGGTTTCTCAGCTTCAGGGTCCTCTGAAGCATTAGGATCCATTTCCTTTAATTTCTTCAACTCTATTTCAAACTGAGACTGCAGGTCTTCTAGGGGTAACTGTAAATTAACTGAAGTTTTCATTCTGCTCATCATAGGCTGATTAAAATTAGCAAAAGATCTAGTTTAATTCAATGTGTGTAAAAAAAAAAACTAGGAACACTACTAAATATTCCTCAAGATTTAAAATATACAGTTTATATAATGAACCTTGATGGTTAACAAAGTTGAAGGCAGTTCTTAAGTCAATTTCAATATGTCTGGTCTTATATATAGTCAAGGTTTTTCTTTTTATAAAATTGATTAGAAGTAAAAGAGAACCACAAATGCTCAACTGTTTGCTAGCCAAATTTTAGTTTAATCCTCCAATTCATTTGGCATACCCTGTGCACACTTGCACTGCTAGTTAAACCAACAGAATACATTTCAACAAGAAGAATTTATAAAAAAAAAAAAAAGACCTTAAATTTATTTGAAATAAACCAATACTTTAAATGCTGATCCCCAGCAAGTAACATGTTTCAAAAAAGATCATTGTCATATCTCCCTACTATTGGTTCATTATGACCAAGTATAACAACCATACACAAATGATTCATAAAGAAAGCATAGAGGACTTTGGAGTAAACTAATAAACAATATTCAATGCTGTAGAGTAAATAGAATAACAATATACCTAAGAATTCAAATAAAAGGTTAATTAAATTTCATTCTGCATAATGCTATGTACTTACAATCAACCCCTTATCTTTAACAGAATACTATGAAATCTTTCTTTTCTATCATACATCATACACTCACTTCCTATCACACACAAAAGCACACCTCAGTTCATACAACACATTAACCCTTTTACCCCCAAAGGACGTATTGGTACGTTTCACAAAACTCATCCCTTTACCCCCATGGACGTACCGGTACGTCCTTGCAAAAAACTACTATTCAAATTTTTTTTTGCATATTTTTGATAATTTTTTGAGAAACTTTAGGCATTTTCCAAAAGAATGAGACCAATCTGACCTCTCTATGACAAATATTAAGGCTGTTAGAGCAATTTAAAAAAAATATACTGCAAAATGTGCTGGGAAGAAAATTAACCCCTTGGGGGTTAAGGGTTGGAAATTTCCAGAGCCTGGGGGTAAAAGGGCTATGAAATCCTTCTTTTCTATCATACATCATGCACTCACTTCCTATCACACAAAAAAGCACACCTCAGTTCAGACAACACATTGACAAATAAAGATTCAAATTGTAAGTTTTTATACAAATGTTGTGAAAAAACTTTTAAAAGGAGAGACAAAACTTTGATACAATACACAATGACTGGTGCTACTAAATTCACCTATGTGTGTAAACATTTTTCAAGGCAACATCTACTGTATACACATGTTACTGAAATCAATAAAACCGATAAAAAATAAAGTAAAACCATACACACTGTACCGAACAATATAGAGTCCTGTACATCCCAACACGATATAGTTAAGGAGTGCAATTCGGTCCCATTAAAACCATGTTATTTTGTCTTACCTCCAACTGTATATATATTTTTGATTTTTGACTCGTCTCTTTCATTAAAGTCTTTCAAAGATAATTTTAGATACAAAAAATTTGAAAAGAGGAAATATCCACTATCTTAATTTTTCATATATATTTTATCATTGTACTGTACTTTTTTTTTTCAATGTGATTTCAAATATTGTAGGCAATAAAATCCATTATCTTTTCATTTTTGAAAAACAAATATCAATATATATTATAAAAAATATATACAATTTCTCTCTGAAAATTTCAAAGCTTTTTTTTTTGTAGAGATTGATTGAATAAACTTTAGTATTTATAAGTAAGGTTTTTATTAGTAATTTTCCTCTCTACTGAAGAGCTTAAGGTCAATAATCATATTACAAGGTTACTTACTAACCAAACATATGGCTACCCATGCACAGGTAATATACGCTATGTGTTCCCAATGTAGATACATGAGCAAGACGTGGCTATCATAGTATATTTTCATGTGTACATTTCTGGCCAAATTTTATACCTTTGGTCTATTTAGTATTCGTCTCTGACATTTTATGCATCGTTCAGCATAATACATACTGTATAGACAACTTGGACAAGTTAACCCTTTTACCACCAAAGGACGTACTGGTACGTTTTACAAAAGCCATCCCTTTACCCCCTTGGACGTACCGGTACGTCCTTGCAAAAAAAAGCTTTAAAAATTATCTTGTTCATATTTTTGATAATTTTTTGAAAAAATTCAGGCATTTTCCAAGAGAATGAGACCAACCTGACCTCTCTATGACAAAAATTAAGGCTGTTAGAGCAATTTTAAAAAAATATACTGCAAAATGTGCTGGGAAAAAAATAACCCCTTGGGGGTTAAGGGTTGGAAATTTCCAAATAGCCTGGGGGTTAAAGGGTTAACAATAAGCTAACTATCCTAATGGGAGACTTCAATGCAGCAGTAAACTGGGACACTATGAATTCTACATCAAACACAGAGGGACATAAGCTCCTAAAATTTGTCAACAATGAATTCCTCAATCAGCGGGTCAATAAACCAACTAGGGGAAACAACATACAAAATATTGTGCTAACAAAAGAAAATTTGGTACAGTATGTAGTGTTTCAGTAGGTGAAAATATTGGCAAAAGTGTGTCAGGTAAATACTCCTCATTTAAGACAAAAATTACAAAAAAAGCTTGACTAATGAGTAACTGGATAAAACTGAAGGAATACACCAAGAATTTAGAATACGACAAAACAGGGAAACAGGGAACATAGATACACAATGGAACTTCTTTGTAGAAATATACAGTATAAAGAAAAAAGGGCTAAACATATACCGCATGGAGAAATTTTACCAAATGGAACTCCACAACCTAAGTGGTTCAACAGAGGAATAGCCAATGCAATAAGAAGTAGAGACAGGAAACATAAATTAATGGGTCCTCAGGCTTCAATTCATGAAATTTTCGACTACTAGAAGTTAAGCCAAAAAGTAGATCAACTAGTTAGAAAGGCCAAGATCAATGAAGAGAAAAGTGGCTTAAGCTAGTAAAGAAATAAAAAAATATTTTTTTGCATATGTAAAAAGTAGAAAACCAATCAAAAACAACATTAGCCCATTATGAGACTCGGAGGGTAATCTTATAACAAATGATTTGGAAAAAGACGAACTGGTTAATGCATGTTTCCCAACTGCATTCACTAAGGAAGAATCAACAATCCTCCCTGAACCAGCTATTAAATATGAAGGGCCACAGCCATTAAATAAAATCACTTGTACAATGGATGATGTCAAAAAGAAAATAAAAGGAGTCAGTATGTCTAAGGCACCAGGTTCAGATGATATTCATCCCATAGATATTATAGAACTAGAAGAAGAGATAACCATACACATTTACAAAAAGTTCCGAAAGACAGCCAAAGAAAGAAAGGCACCACAATGATGGAAACTAAGCAATGTCCCTCAAATCTACAAGGAGGGACAAAAAGAAGAACCTGGCAACTACAGACCTATATGTCTAAGTTCAGTGCCTTGCCAAAATGTTTAATCAATTAATAGTAGATTCAATAGTAGAACATATAGAGGAAAATAATCTTCTGATAGACAGCCAACATGGTTTTAGACAGCCAACATGGTTTTAGGCAAAAGAGATATGTGAAAAAATCTTTTGGAATTTTCCCACATGTTTAGCATCTATAACAAAAGACAGGCAATAGACATAATATACCTAGACTTTCAAAAGGCTTTTGACAAAGTTCCTCAAAGAAAATTAATGGTCAAAATAAGAGCACTAGGCATCATTGACGACCCAGCTAAATGGACTGAAGATTGGCTAACAAACAGAAAACAGAGAGTTGTAATCAATGGAGAAGCTTCAGAGTAGGCAGCTGTTGCAAGGGGAGAACCTCAAGGATTCGTCCTTGGCCCACTGCTATTGCTGATCTACAATAACGACATATATTTAGGATTAACGAATAGAATAGCCAAATTTGCCGACAATACTAGGCATAAATACTGCAAACTCAGAAGATGTAGAAGCCTCAAGAGAGGATCTAATGAAGCTAGGAGAATGGTCCAGAAAATGGCGTATGCCTTTCAAATGTGAGAAATGTAGAGTTATGCACAAAGTTATGGTAACCCACAATCAGATGACTCAATGCAGGGTAATAAAATAGAATGTGTGGAACAGGAGGAAGATCACGGTATTAAAATCGGCAAGGATTTGAAAATCACAGTATTATTATCGGCAAGGATTTGAAGTTCACCAAACAGAGCATAAAAGCTGGAAAGAAAGCACAAAAACTAATAGGCTACATAAAAAGACAATTCAAATACAGAAACAAAGACACTGTACTACAGCTGTACATATCACTAGTAAGACGAAATCTAGAATACAGTCCAAATCTGGGCTCCAAGTATTCAGCAGGATATAGATAAACTGGAAGCAGTACAAGCTAGGGCCACCAAACTAGTTCCAACACTAAGGCAATTTGGATATAGACAGAGGATGGAACACACACACACACTCACACTCACTCTCTCTCTATATATATATATATATAGAGAGAGAGAGAGAGAGAGAGAGAGAGAGAGAGAGAGAGAGAGAGTGTGTGTGTGTGTGTGTGTGTGTGTGTGTGTGTGTGTCGATCAACCAGCAAAGGGAAACAACTGCAGAGCCCTTCATGTCTATCTCAATGTGCAAGCTCATTCCAGGGAGAATTAGACCACAGGTAGCTGTACCAAGTACCAATACATCTTCTAGGGGTGGTACATTCCTAGTATATACTACCTCACCTTGCTAATGAGGCTAAAACATACTAGGATCCTTCCACAAGTGGAGTGTTCCAAGTACCATAGGTCTCCTATCAGGGATTTCTTCAATGTTGTCCTCTATTTGTTCTCCTCTACAAGTTGCAGAAAAGACTCTAATCATGATGAGGCAGAAAGGAAGGAAAAACTTAAAAGTCTATCTTCTCTGGGGTCATGCAGGCCAATGACGACTCTCACAGGTAAGAGAACACCAAGACTCTTAGACAGCACAACCAGATGATACTTCTTTAGCGCCTATCAGGGTCGGGAAGATACCGAAGGAAAGGTCGCACCATCCTCATCATTCTTAGTGCCAGCAGAACTCTGTTCTACGATGAAACACCAGCGATGTCGAAGGAAAATCAACTTCCTTGGGTTCACATTGTCATCTCTCATTTGTCAGGCCACACTCACAAAGGATAGAACAGCGATAGGCACACTGGCCAACAAGAACAAGTATCTTGGATAATAGTAGATAGCTCAGAAAACTGTCTCGCATTTACACTTATCACAAAACACTGCATATCCTTGGCTTCTTCTGCAATATTAATATCCCTCAAACATGACAATCTACCAACACATTCATTCAATCTAAAAGAAAAAGTATATTAAAACAACTAGACTATGAGTCAGCACGACAATAAGTGTGTACTGTACTGCAACTGAAATCAAAGTGAGGGTTTCTCTACCTCCACACACCAGCAACTACAGTATAACTACCTCGTTAAAAGTTTAAATAAGCTGTTCCAGCTTCGCTGAAGTGATAGCCTACTCCAATTATAGGACAATGATTTGATTTGTGTAACAAAAAATTAGTATAAAATAAACCTACCAAAACATCCAGCAAGTACTCACCTTAGCAGCAAAAGGATTACCCTTTAAAAATGCTGTTAGTAACTGGACGGCATTTTTTCGTACGGTCGATGACCGATCTTTAAGACGTCCGAGAACTAGCCTTAGGATGTGTTGTTGACGCCTGAGTGGGACGGCCTTTTCTGTTATGAGATCATTCCAAATCTGTAGAACCTTGTTATAGAATGAAATTAATATTGTATTAGAGACTTTTCAAGTTAAAGTAAATACAATTCTTAACCCTTTTACCCCCAAAGGACGTACTGGTACGTTTCACAAAACTCATCCCTTTACCCACATGGGCGTACCGGTACGTCCTTGCAAAAAACTGCTATTTACATTTTTTTTGTGCATATTTTTGATAATTTTTTGAGAAACTTCAAGCATTTTCCAAGAAAATGAGACCAACCTGACCTCTCTATGACAAAAATTAAGGCTGTTAGAGCAATTTAAAAAAAAATATACTGCAAAATGTGCTTGAAAAAAATAACCCCTGGGGGTTAAGGGTTGGAAAGTTCCAAATAGCCTGGGGGTAAAAGGGTTAATCACAATAAACATTAACAAAAAAGAAAAAAGACAATAGCCAAGTACATATCTCGATCATAATATAAAGCTAAATTGATTCAGCTCAAATTCCTTGTTACAATTACAGTATATGACTGTTTAAACATCATAATCTGTAATTCCTGACAAGCACAGATAGAGAAAAAAAATTAAAATATTTTGTATTTCTATACACACCAGAAGTTCATATGTCTTCTTCTCCAGATGCTCAGTTTATCTACGTTTACCACCAAAATTCATCAAAAATTTTCCCACTTTTCTTTCCTTCCAAAAGAGACATACCTCAAGTAAAGCAATGAAACAATCTATAGCAGTGGTTCCCAAACTATCTTACCTGACGCCCCCTTTTTGCTTCCAGTAGACCCGTACGCCCCCACTCCTCTCTTTTTTTTTATATGAAATGATTCTTACATTTATTTCTTAGCATTGTACAGGAAAACAGATTTCTGTTTGCATTACATTTTAATAATGAAAGCCACTCAAACAAATAATAGTACATTCCAGTAACTAAAAACGAAACATTTGGTTCAAAGTGAGCGAAAAAAAAGTTTGAACACGCCCCCCTTGTATCGTCCTCATGCCCCCCTAGTGGGGTGTGCCACCAATTTGGGAACCACTGATCTAGAGGTTAATGGTAGGTAGCATGCTAACAGTTTCCAATTCTTCATTTTTTTTCTGTGTAGTGATTTCGTCAAAATGTATCTTCCCAGATTGTGATACGTTTATTGTGTTTAAGTTAGCTTACCTGCTGGATTGGTTAGCGTTTTTGCACTAGGAAAACAATACAGTTTGAAAAACTTATGACAAGTATATCTGATGGTTCTTCTCAGGAAAAATGTTGCAAGTTAGTGTTTATGGAACTGGAGAATATACACTGCACAGTAGTAAAGCTTCTATGCTATAAACAGAACAACTGTTCTTCAATTCTTCTAATGGCCAAGGATAGAAAGTGACCTAGGGAAATACAGAAAGAAAATAGTTTTTTGCAGAGTTAATAGCCATAGGACACACCAATACTCACTCACCAGACACATTAGTGATGAACCTTTTTGGGTTTTAAATTATTTAACGGCGTTTGTTATTTTCAGAAGATTAGCAAGCCTTCTCTTTCGGGTGGTAAATTTGACTTGCCTACCCTGCTGCTTACACTAACCAGAATTTCAATTGGGTCTAATGCTAATAATTACATAGTGATCTGAATGTTCACTGCAAGTTACAGAGTTGTGCTCCTCTTGTAAAGTCTTAAATTATATAATTACTTCATATCCTTTTGTAGCTAAACCCTTGCATTCTGCATCCATAGTCACTCTATAGACATCTAGAATGCAAGGCAGAACGCAGAGTAGATAGTCTAGATCGTTATATACCTTCTCACGTTAAAGCAAGCGCTCTTAAACATTATTTCTTTAATTCGGAAGATGGCATTCCATATCATATATGCTATTATTTTCTATTGTTATTGATGTATCAGCTAAAGCGAAAACTCTATTCGGGGTGAAGATTGCTGTGTGTCGTATCAAGAAATACGTCCCTTGATATTATACGATATCCTTAAGAGTTATATTGAGGATACTATTCCAGATGACAGTACATTTTTGGCCACTAGCTCATCACACGTTTACTCTATTGGGGTATTTTCTAACACTCGTGTCTTTAATACCCTTACAAGTCTGTCTATGAAGTAAGCTTAAATATTATATAGGTTTATCTAAATTAAGTTAATAAATATATTTCAAAATAATAAAAAGGGTTTTAATTCACAAATATATACTGCATCACTATTATTCTGGAGGTACCGTGACATAGGCTATAATATACGGTACCCTAGAATTTTTACAGATAAGCTTTACTGTTTAAAATATAAGACTGAAAAAATATTGCCGACTCATTACCGAAAGAGAGGCTATTCGTTGCCGATAAACGGATCTTTCCTGCGTGAAAACCTAGAAAACCAGCAGGTTAAATAAAAAATGTTATTTTCATTAGTAAAATAAATTTTTGAATATACTTACCCGATGATCATGTAGCTGTCAACTCTGTTGCCCGACAGAAATCTACGGTCGGGATACGCCAGCGATCGCTATACAGGTGGGGGTGTACACAACAGCGCCATCTGTGAGTAGGTACTCAAGTACTTCTTGTCAACAAGAACTCAATTTTCTCCTCGGTCCACTGGTTCTCTATGGGGAGGAAGGGCGGGTCCTTAAATTCATGATCATCGGGTAAGTATATTCAAAAATTTATTTTACTAATGAAAATAACATTTTTCAATATTAATCTTACCCGATGATCATGTAGCTGATTCACACCCAGGGTGGTGGGTGGAGACCAGCATACATGTTAACAAAGAAGCTAAGTATCCCGTATCTTATTTTAGCCGTTATTCAAAATAACAAACATAAAATAAATAAGTACCTGGTAAGGAAGTCAACTTGAACCATTACTCTGCCTTTTTAAGTACGTCTTCCTTACTGAGCCTAGCGATCCTCTTAGGATGCTGAGCGACTCCTAGGTGCTGAAGTATGAAGGGCTGCAACCCATACTAAAGGACCTCATCACAACCTCTAATCTAGGCGCTTCTCAAGAAAGAATTTGACCACCCGCCAAATCAACCAGGATGCGGAAGGCTTCTTAGCCTTCCGGACAACCCAGAAATATTTCAAGAGAAAGATTAAAAAGGTTCTGGAATTAGGGAATTGTAGTGGTGGAGCCCCCACCGCTACTGCACTCGTTGCTACGAATGGTCCCAGAGTGTAGCAGTTCTCGTAAAGAGACTGGACATTCTTAAGATAAAAGACGCGAACACTGATTAGCTTTTCCAAAAGGTTGCGTCGAAAATATTTTGCAGAGATCTATTTTATTAAAAGGTCACGGAAGTTGTGATAGCTCTAACTTCGTGTGTCCTTACCTTCAGCCAAGCTTGGTCTTCCTCATTCAGAAGGGAATGAGCTTCTCGTATTAACAGTCTGAAAATATTAGGATAAAGAATTCTCTGACATAGGCAAAGATGAATTCTTAACTGAACACTATAAAGCTTCAGACGGGCCTCGTAAAGGTTTTAAAAATAGAACTTAAGAGCTCTACAGGACATAATACTCTTTCTAGTTCATTTCCAACCATATCGATAAGTTTGGAATAACGAACGATATTGGTCAAGGCCGAGAAGGCAGCTCGTGTTTGGCTAGAAAACCAAGATGTAGAACATGTAGCCGTTTCGGATGAAAACCCGATGTTCTTGCTGAAGGCATGAATCTCACTGACTCTTTTTGCTGTGGTTAAGCATATCAGGAAAAGAGTCTTAAAGGTGAGATCTTTCAGGGAGGCTGATTGAAGTGGTTCGAACCTGTCTAACATAAGGAATCTTAGAACCACGTCTAAATTCCAACCAGGTGTAACCAAACGACGCTCCTTCGTGGTCTCAAAAGACTTAAGGAGGTCCTGTAGATCTTTATTGTTAAAAAGATCTAAGCCTCTGTGACGGAAGACTGATGCCAACATGCTTCTGTAACCCTTGAAAGTGGGAGCTGAAAGAGATCGCTCTTTTCTCAGATATAAGAGGAAGTCAGCTATTTGAGTTACAGAGGTACTGGTCGAGGATACGGATACTGACTTGCACCAGTTTAGGAAGATTCCCCACTTCGATTGGTAGACTCTAAGGGTGGATGTTCTCCTTGCTCTAGCAATCGCTCTGGTTGCCTCCTTCGAAAAACCTCTAGTTCTCGAGAGTCTTTCGATACTCTGAAGGCAGTGAGACGAAGAGCGTGGAGGCCTTGGAGTACCTTCTTACGCGTGGCAGACGTAGCAGGTCCACCCTTAGGGGAAGAGTTCTGGGAACGTCTACTAGCCATCGAAGTACCTCGGTAAGTTATTCTCTCGCGGGCCAGAGGGAAGCAACTAGTGTCAACTTTGTCCCAACGTGAGAGGCGAACTTCTGCAGTACCTTGTTGACAATCTAGAACGGAGGGAATGCATATAGATCTAGATGAGACTAATCTAGTAGAAAGGCATCTAAAAGAACCACTGCTGGGTCCGGGATAGGTGAGCAAAGTATTGAGAGCCTCTTGGACATCGAGGTTGCGAAGAGATCTATGGTTGGCTGGCCCCAGGTGACCCAAAGTCTCTTGCATACATCTCTGTGGAGGGTCCAATATGTTGGAATTATTGTCCCTTCCTACTGAGACAAACTGCTAAGACATTCAAGTTGCCTTGGAAGAAATTTGTTACTAGTGAAAAGTCTAGACCTGTTGAACAGGAGAGGAGGTCACTAGCGAACTCGCACCATGTCAGAGAGTAGGTCCCTCCTTGCTAGGAGATGAACATCAAAGCAGGGAGTTGTCCGTGTTGACCTCCATTACTTTGTCTTGAAGGAGAGACCTGAAGCTTTTCCAGGTCAGACGTACTGCCAGAAGCTTCTTGCAGTTAAAATGCATTGTCCTTTGACGCGAGTTCCATAATCCCGAGCATTCCCTACCGCCTAAGGTCGCACCCCAGCCTACGTCCGATGCGTCTGAGAAGAGAACGTGGTTGGGAGTCTGAACAGTCAGGGGAAGACCCTATAAAAGGTTGATAAAGTCCTTTCCTCAGGTTAGACCAGACTTATCTTCCGGAAACCGGGATCGAGACCGCTTCTAGCGTCTTGTCCTTTTCCAGTGAAGAGCTAGATGAAACCGAAGAGGACGGAGGTGTAGTCTTCCAAGTGACACCAATTGCACCACGGATGACAGTGTCCTAACCAGACTCATCCACAGCCTGACAGGACCGTATTCCTTCTTCAGCATCTTCTGGATGGATAGCAGGGCTGGGGATTGATCTTCTTGTTCAGCCATGTCCTCATCAGAGGGTTCCTCATCCGAAACTGATGAGGAAACGGCAACGGAGTGGGCAACGTCTGACTCGCTGAATCCGGTCGCACTGGTGGATGCGTGACGGAGCCGGACACAAGATCATGGTACTGCTGCACAGTCTGTGAACTGTCAACCATGGGGAAGCGAGGAAGTACAGCGACAACCCGAAACTGTCTAGACTGTCTGGGTAGTACAGACAACCCCTTATCGGGTTGCTGAGGTTGCCGCACTGCGTCACAACAAGTCACCTCTGCTGGTTGTTGAACGTCTTCCCAGTGACACACTGAACGTCCACAACCACCTCCGAGAGTAGCATAACATCAACGTGCGACTGGCAACCCACACTGGGTTGCACCGGTGGAGGAACCATCTCAACTGGCGGACGTGAGTAGGATACCTCAGCGTCAACAGGGCGTACAACCAACCGGTAGGAAGGTCGTTGGCAAGAAGGGTCTTCTCCGTAAAAAATCCTCTATCAAGGACTAAGCTTGGACTGCATGTCTTGCAACAAAGCCCAAGGTCTATGGGAGCAGGTGTGGCAACAGACGGGGTTAGCGACTGAAGCGGAACCATTTACCCTCCCTGGAAGCATGTTATGCTTAAATAAAAGTCCATAGGAGGCTACGCAGCTTAAGGCTCCTCTCCAAATGACAGAGTCCTCAAGGGAATATCAGAAGGAGGGAGAACAGCACTTTCTCATCTACAGGAACCATATCCGAGAAAAGCTAGGTTCTCTCAGTGAGGGTTTCACTGGTGCAAAAGCAGCAGACCAGAAGGCAACGTTATGAAACTGCTTGACAGTCTGTGAACTGTCAAAAACTGAACTGTCAACCACAACAGGAGCGTGAGGACATACAGCACTGGTGTATAAGTAGCAGACCAGAAGGCAACGTCATGTAACTGTTTGACAGTCTGTGAGTTGGCAACAACCAAAGTTGTGTGGGGAAGCCTCAACTCCTGACTGACTAGTTTGCTGCGGGCGAGTGGCGGTAACCACAGTGTGTTGCGGAGGCTGACACACCGTGTCAAAACACGGCAGCTTGTGGTAGCTCACGCACGGCAACGGAGTGCTCTGTGTGTGGGAGTCATCATACATCTGGCAGGGTTGACTGTGCATGGGTGGAGGAGCTCTCACAACAAGAGTGTGAGAGCAGGAAGCCATGCCGGGCGCACAACCGTGGGAGGTGTAGGCCCACGGGTGCATCGTCAACCTTCTCCGCAGTCGGAGTGTGGGAGCTGGCAACAACAAAAGCAGAGTGCTGGTGCGTGGGAGGGGCTGCGGTGGGTTGAGGAGCATGCGGTATGGTATGCGGAGCATGCTGTAAGGTATGCGGCTCATGCTGCATGGTATGTGGAGCATGCTGTAAGGTATGCAGAGCATGCTGCATGGGCTGCGGAGAATGCCGCATAGTGCTGGAACCCGGCAGCTCTACAGAACCTTCCCACTGCTGATGCGGTAGCTCACGCATGTTAGCAGATGGTGCAGCAAGAACATGCGTCTGGCAGGGTGGACTGCGCATCGGTGGTGGAGCTCTCACAGGTGGAGTGTGGGAGCAGGCAGCCGCAGTATCTGCTGAGCGCACAACCTCGGCGGGTTGTAGGTTAACAGGTGCATTGTCAACCTTCCAGCACGATACTCCTGCATGAAGGAGCAAGCTGAGACTGTATAGTCTGCAGCATGGACCACTAGGGTCTATGAAAGACAACAACAAACGGAGCTACTGTCCGTTGTGACTGAGGGTCTAAAACAGCTGGTGCGGCAACAGACGGAGTTACTGCCTGTTGCGGTACCACCTTGCCTCTCTTGGGAGGTGTGCAGTTGTCGTACTGCAGCGAGTCCGAACTGACCCAGTGGCTACACCTAGGCCGTTGGACTTGCGCGGAAGGGACCGACTTGCACTTAAAAGCTGCAAGATTTGGTCCATGGTTTCTGCGAGAAACCTCTTCCGCAGACGAGGAATAAATGGGCTCTCTCGTCTTTGTGTGGGTGGGGTGATCACGTCGGCAACGTGTGTAGATACACCCGAAACCACGGAGGGAAACGTTTGTTCGTCGATCAAGACCTGTGGAACCCATAAGACCTTCGACATTACTTCTCCCCTGGGCTTGGGAGCTTGTAAGAGGTATCGGACAAGGTGAACAACTGGCACGAACAAACGAACCCTCGAACGCAACACTGTAACACTTTGCGCATATCACTTTATCACTTTTGATTTTCTGTTTGCACTTATTTCACTGAACTCGAAACTTTAAGTGGTTTGTACCTGAAACACGCAATCCTATCCTTCATTAAAAGGTAGTAATTGCGAAAACAGTTTTACAATGTAACAGAAAAACATAATGAAAGATAAAGAATTCAGTGGCTGGAAAAGAGACTAAACACTAGATCAAATAAACTACGTTTAAAATCTCTCACCGCATAAAGCCTGGGAACAAGAATAAAACTCTAGAAACGTTTTACCTTCTTCCCCTATAGCGACTAGGGAGAAGAGTAAAAAACGAGAACAACGTTACCCGCTTGAACGAAACGTTTATCCTCCTCTCTCTCCCTCCGTCTCTATCTCTCTCTCTCTCTCTCTTGACTTAGAACCTGAGAGATGAGCCCAATTATATATCGTTAAAACATATTTGTTAAAGGAAAAAAACTGAAAGGTTTCCCAAATAAAAAGTTCCTTTATTAGAATTAAAACCATTTAAGCTAAGAAAGAATGAACGAAACGCTAGAATCGGTTTACTCTTACTGCAACGTGAAACCGTGAAATACTCTCTCTCTATCGTAACGATAGAGCGCAAGTTGAACGTTCTGAACGTCAACAACTGCGGAGACTAAACTAAACGTTAGTTCAACTTTGAAAACAGTACGAGACTATCAAAGAAATTCTTTCAAAAACATAAAAATTAAAATAGCATAAATTCTTAACAGGAAAAACGATATGACGGGCTCAATGTTAATTAACTTCGGTTCCAAGTAAGGACCGCCTACTATTAGGAAAGGTCGCATATAAACAAACATAAAAATTAATTTTTATAAGTTTATAATAAATGGAAAGTTAATCGAAGAGGCCTATAAATGGCGGAGAGATATAAAATAAATCTATAACTTTGTTAAGCAAAATTACCAAAAACCTAAACACACTTCCGTCTAAGGGAAGGGTGGGTCATTAAAAGTGAAAGAGAGTCTATACTCTCTTCGACACCAACACTTCCGTCTAAGGGAAGGGTCGGCCATTTAAAAGTGAAAGAGAGTCCATACTCTCTTCGTCACCAAAATAAAATCTATCCAAAACGAGTTCAAGTTTTGAAATGAAGATAAAACCCCTGCATAGCGAAAGCTCAAAACTGGAATAGTGTACTTTACAAAAAGTTGTGAAAACAAATCCAGTTAGGGACGGCGTATTAGTAGGTCTTGCCGGTGGCACGACAGAGGAAAAATTGAGTTCTTGTTGACAAGAAGTACTTGAGTACCTACTCACAGATGGCGCTGTTGTGTACACCCCCACCTGTATAGCGATCGCTGGCGTATCCCGACCGTAGATTTCTGTCGGGCAACAGAGTTGACAGCTACATGATCATCGGGTAAGATTACAGTAATATTGAAAATTAAGGCTACTAGTCAAAATAAGTGAGAATAATTTGATTAACGACCAACGGCGGCTCTGTCGGTTCCAATCTTGTCGTTATACGAGGAGTACCTGTATTCAGCGATAAACCCTTTGAATAGTAATTCTAATACAGTAATAAAAATTACTAAATAAAGTTCATATACTGTATACATTATGTTTAAGTAATATTTGATATAAAGCACATGATGATAATGCTGATAAAAAAATATAAATATGCATTACTGTACAGTTAAAAGAGAAGATATTTTTCTCTCTCGGAAAAACATGTAAATATTTTGAAGTTGGATTATTTTTATTTAATTACGTACAATATACTTGAATAATTTTCCAATAAAAGATTGATTTCAATGAAGAAAAATAAGGAAATTAGAATTAATATAGAATCATCAGTAACTTCCTTATTAGTTAACAAAATAATTTACATTTTTATAAAATAAATCTTTAAAACTACCATCACCTTCAAAATATAATTGCCTCAGGTTTTGATACTGTGTGCTACAAGTGTAGTGTTGAGCACTTGAAGCAAACATCTGACCATATGACCCCTTCCTCATAAATCATTCAAAAGCCGTCAACAGTAGGGAACCCTTTTTCCCCCTGTATGACATCGTTTTAAAAAATTGTAAAATTATGGCAGGACATATTTCTTGTTCTTATCTTATGTTATGTTTGAAGAGATTTGACTTTTTTAAACAAAAATTAACATTTTCTATTTAGAAATAAAATAAAAGAAAAACATTTCTTAATGAAACAAGCAAAATGACAATGTACTGTAGATATTTGCTTACGACTGCCATGTGAGAGAGAGAGAGAGAGAGAGAGAGAGAGAGAGAGAGAGAGAGAGAGAGAGAGAGAGAGAGAGAGAGAGTGTTATTTACAATAAAAGTTTGTAAAAATTTTGTGATGTTTTAGTCAATTTTTTTTATCTTGTTTTTTCAATTGTGTTAAGATAAATATTCATAAATTCATTAAAGACTTCATTATTTTACAATTTTCTTTGACTTATAGTTAATGTAGTAGCAGTAGTTGCCAAATCGTTTACTGGCGCTATACTCAGTTTGTTTTGATATGGCCCATGAGTGAAGTGATCTTTGTTTTTGTGAGTTTTATTTTACATTTCTTCAGTACGGGTATATTACTTCACATTTGTTAGTGTTGTTTAATTCAATCCCTAATTATGTTTTCCAAAGGTAAAAAACAAGTTTGATAATCTCTAACTACTCATTTTGATGTTACCCATATGTTTCGCATATAATGGTAGGCCTATAGCCTATAGAATTTGATATAATTTTGCCTGATTTTATATATTAGGAAAATTTTGGCAGATACAAGACTATTGGCGATACCGAACACACCTTACCCCTTATTAGTGCTTTACACTGAGGTTCTACTGTTCTTTGCTTTCCATTAATTCTAGTGTTTTTAAAGGCTTTCTTCAGAAGACACAGCAAGGCTTGTTGCTCATAAAAGGAATGATGACAGTTGTGTCACTCGAAGCTTTGTCTTTAATAAAGTCCAACTAGTTTAGTTTTTCTTAGACAGGGATTTTAACATTAAACTCCTTTTGGGGTCAGTCAGAAATCCACTTACAGCAGTTCTCAATTCAGAGAAATATTTCAGGCCTAACCTGCCTAAATCTAAACCCATTATCTAAAAGCTCAAATGGTAACTAGTGGTTCCAAGACACCATTCCAAACAGTTCTGAGGGTACAGGCAGGCCTCTGTCTTCGCGCGTTTTGTCTTCGCAGTTAAAGATCCGTATAATATTTAAAAGTTTTGAGAATCCGCGGTTAGGACTGCTGCGCTCAGCCCAACATTTTCAAACTGCCCACACTTCTTTGACCCCAGGCCTTTGCTCTGTTTCCCTCCTTGCACAATGCAGCAATTTAAAACCAAAACATGTAAATGACAACCTTATAGCTAACACATGTAAAGCATTCCGTTATAAACCCTTTTTGTAGAAATTCTAATAAAGGGATTTTGACGAAGGAAAAATCTATTTCTAAGCGAGAGACCTGTGTCGTCCAGTGAAATGCTCTTTTTGCATCATTTCTAAGGTATATAACTGCTATGAATTACCAGAGAAAAAAGTTGCATAGGAATATGCCAGGGTTGAACCCAGCTCGCTCACCTATAAGGTGTCGGTATAATACTGGGGCGTGATAAATCACAACCAGAGGTCTCGCACTATTTAAACATCTCCTCCTCAATATCCCCGTTACAGCGAGGTGCCGTTCAACACCCACCACTGACAGCTACTACCACCATCACGACCGACGCCAATGACGTCACTCCTTTTTCATAGCATCATCGCTCTCTACTGTTGTGATTGTGGCTGTGTTTTTTCGGTGTTTTTTCTCCGTTCTAGTGCAAAATGTCGGACGTCCAAGTCTCTCCATCTAAGTTAAGTACTAGATCTATGAGTTCTGAACTTTTGGAGGTAGCATTGCCCTTATTTTCACTTTTATTAGAGTTTTAGTTTTTTCCCCTTTCGGTGGCGCCGCTCCACGGCAGCCATGTTGCCTTGCAACCTCCTTCGCTCGTTCTTAACGCCTTGCAATTAGTCTTCTATACTAATTGTTTTTCGTTTTGAACCTGTTACACTGGAGTTCTTACCGATTAACACTTTGCTATTATGATATTATACTACGTATCATAGTTTTTGAACTTAGGTTGGCTTGCTTGCTCGCATTCGAGGCGCGTTCCTGGATGGTTTTTTTTTATATCGTGTTATGGTGTTTTTTATCTAGTTTTTATTCCATATTACCACCTAGTTAAGTTTACGCTTAGTTCGAGTGGGACTCTCGCTTGGCAGTTTTTATTTTAGTTTTGTTTTCCTACCGATCGGCATCTACCCAATTTAGAAGTTATGTTGGGCCCCCTGTCCAGCTCGGCACCTACCCGCGCTGGAAGGCTCAGCTTGTTTTTGCTTTTCCCTTCCATTCTCCTGTGTCCCTCTCTTACTATTTTATTTTAGCTTACGCATGCCTTATAACCTAGTTCAATGTGTCACATTATTTTACATTTTATTATCCGTATATGATCATTCCGTTTTGTTATTTCGTGGTTCCATCGGTCAGGTTAAGAGGTTCATACATACAATATGTTAAAGTAATACAGTATTTTATATGTAATATAAAATGCAGTGAAAAATATAAATTTTCAGTTATAAAAAAACACACACACACACACACTCTCTCTCTCTCTCTCTCTCTCTCTCTCTCTCTCTCTCTCTCTCTCTCTCTCAAAAAAAAAAAAAAAAAAAAAAAAATTAAAAAATTTGAAATGGGATTACTTTTATCTAATCCTCATATGCTTGAATAATTTTCTAAAAGAAAAATTTTTATTTTGCAAAAAAATCAAGAAATTACAATTTATAAAGAATTTAATATAATCAGTAACATCCTTATTTATCAATGAAAAAATTTGATTTATGAAAGTTTTATAGAATTACCCCAACATGATGATATGAAATGTGTTCAATTATACGAAACTCAGATTTTTATTTTCCAGAATGAAGAATCACAATCAAACTGGAAATACAATTTTTAATGGTAGCCAGAGTTCAGTCAACTCGTTAATCAATCAAAGCTGTGTAACCTCTTTTTTTTTCATGATGACCGCAGAGTTATTTTCACAAATTTTAAAGGAATGGAAAGCAAAGCAGAACATATTTCTTGTTCTTAGCTTATGCTATACTTGAAGAGTTTACTTTAATAAAAATTAAAAATTTTCCTTCAAGAAATACAATAGGGGAAAAACATTTCTTTAAAAACAAATCCAATATAACCTCTGAAGGGAACATACCTAAATGTAGAACAGGCCAGACCTTTCTCTCTCGGTAGAGCTTAAATACTACATCTCTCGGACAGAGGAAAGAATAGCTATAATTTCTGTATTAAATTCATCTATACAAAAATCTACACCTCTATATGTTAGATGGATCCTCTTGAATACAATGAACAGTTCATCAGCAGAGGAGGAAGTGAGTTGGTGAACGGGAGGAGTTATCCAACATGAAGAACCTCTACTGTCAAAAGTTTCGCCATGCCATCTGGAACTGCCATCTCATCCACTGACCCAGCAGGTGGTGACATGGGAGATTGCCACCCCTAACGAGGTCCTCACATACATCTCATCATTTGCCTTGAGTCCTTCAGCGAAAGTGCTAGTTCTAGTTAGTCAATCTCTTGAACTGGTTGTTGTCGTGCTTTTCTCTCACAGGCGGCTGCCTGTGGGGCAAGTTCTTCCATTAAGGAGGACCTGTCGATTGTCATGGTTGTTTGAAGATTCCAGGCTCTCACTTCATCTGGGGGAAAGACATAGAGGCACTCTGTGTCAGTGAGATGTTTTGTAAAGACATAGAATCTTTGGATGGCACGTCTGACAAACTAGTTAACCACTGCGTTCGTACACTTCAATAACCAGTTGCTCCATTGATATGCATCCTTGTGTACCAAAAACTCCATTGCCTTTACACCTGAAAAGGCAAGGCCCTCATACTGTTTGCGTACCTTAGAATCCGCTAAATTATGAGATACAGCAAAGTATGAGTGCTCCAAAGTAATTGTCTAACTAAGAGGCCTGCAAAACTGAATACTGTTTGCTGCTGCCTCCATATTTATGGCATTTAAAACTGAGAAAAGCAATGTTTCTTGTGCACACTTCTCCGCTGACATTCCCGGAGTTAGGGCTGCTACCTCAGGGTCTAAGGGAAGCAAGGAAGGATGAGCTCCCTCTTATGTAGAACTTCCCCAGCTTCCTTTGCTTTGAGAACGCAGGAAGGATTACCTTTGAGGCACGAGCTGACCACAATAAGCCTATGGCTGCAGAAAACTGTGCTTCTAGTTTCTGGATAGTCTTCTCAGTCTAACGCAGCCATGGAAGCTCAAGATGGTACTTCAAGGTGTGTGCTTTCTTAAAAAGTGAGTTAAAAGGCATCCATCTTCCTAAAAAGGGAGCTTTTGGAGTGTTATCCAAGACCAACAAAAAAGAACATTCCTCTTCAGGCTCGGTATTATTATTATTAATACTAGCTAAGCTAAAACCCTAGTTGGAAAAGTAGGATGCTATAAGACGAAGGGCTCCAACAGGGAAAAATAGCCCACTGAGGAAAGGAAATAAGGACATAAATGATATGAGAAATAATGAACAATTAAAATAAAATATTCTATAAACAGTAACATCAAAACAGATATTTCATATATAAACTACAAAAAGACGTGTCAGCCTGTTCAACAGAAAAACATTTGCTGTAAGTTTGAACTTTTGAAGTTCTACTGATTCAACTACCCGATTAGGAAGATCATTCCACAACTTGGTTACAGCAGCAATAAAACTTCTAAATACTGTGTAGTACTGAGCCTCAGGATGGAGAAGGCCTGATTATTAGAATTACTGCATGACTGGTATTACAAACAGGATGGAACTGTCCAGAAAGATCTGAATGTAAAGAATGATCAGAATTATGAAAAATCTTATCAACATGCATAACGAACTAATTGCACGACAGTGCTAGAGATTACTATCTAGATTAGGAATGAGAAAATAAATAGACCGCAAGTTCCTGTCCAACAAATTAAAATGAAAATCAGCACCTGAAGACCAGACAGGATAACAATACACGAAACAAGGTAGAAGGAAAGAATTAAAACACTTCTTCAGAATAGACTGATTACCAAAAATCTTGAAAGACTTTCTTAATATGCCATTTTTTTGTGCAATTGAAGAAGACACAGACCTAATGTGTTTCTCCAAAGTATATTTGCTGTCGAGAATTACACCTAAAATTTTAAAATGGTCTCTCATCAGGACCCAGTCATTTGGTGACATGGAAAGTCTCGGCGGGCTCAGGGGAGGCATGTTATGCTCTCTTCAGAGGAGATACCTGATTTTGAGACATAGTCAAGGCCCCTGTTTATTTTCCTTCTTCAGTGATGTCTTTCTACTCCCTGACTTTCTTTCCCTGAAGATGACTTTCTACTCCCTGACTTTCTTTTCCTGAAGATGTCTTTCTACTCCCTGACTTTCTTTTCCTGAAGATGTCTTTCTACTCCCTGACTTTCTTTCCCTGAAGATGTTTCGTCTCATCTCGGGACTCGGGTCCAATATGATTGTAGTGATGGCTCAGAGGTAGCCTATATTCCTCCGTAAACTTGGGGAGCCCTAGTCTAGGATCTGTAGAATGTGGCTCACCTTTCTTGATTCCCAGAAGCACCGCTCATAACTCTGATAAGAGGTTTTACCACCTTAGGGCGTGACACATCTTTATAGTCCTTAAAAGGAATAGGAACGACAGGCAATGCCCAGGATTGCTAAGGCTGGCGCTTTTACTTGTGGTCTATGACAACCCTTGGAAAAGGAGGTAGAGGAACTGTCGGTCACCATACACAGCCGTTTGCCTTTTGGTATTCCTCTTATAGAGAATTTCAAGAGGTGTGTCCTCTAAATTCCTCCTTTTCTTAGCTCAAACTATTCCTTGAGGAGGTATCTGCTATTGTAGTGGAAGTTGTACTGTACATAACTGAATGACATACGTTCCTGAATATTTCGTTCTCGTGGCTGAGGATCGAACTTTTGTGGCTGAGGGTTACGCCCTCTCGGTTAAGGGTCGCACTTGCTAGGTTGGCGGGGCTCTTAGTTGCGGTTTGGTCAGTATCGAGAACCAGGCGGCTTTGCTCTCATATGTGAAGCCTCATTTCTCTGAGGCTCAGGGGTCTTATTTATAATGAGATCTCTCGGAACCTCAGCCTAAAGAGATACAGGAGCGCTCTTTACTGGTTTAGTTAAAGCACAATGATCGACTGAGCTATAACTCGAGAAACTACTTCCCTCACTCCATGTAGAGAACTTGAAGACAAAGTCTTTGTCATTTAGAGTCAATACTCATGGGCAGTGGAGGACAATGGTGTAACAGATTGCTTAAATGGCGCAACAAGGAGCGTCTCATCCAAATTTCGGATATCTTCGACGGGAACAAGCTCAACGGCCAGGATATCCAAAATGTTATTTTTATTAGTAAAATAAATTTTTGAATATACTTACCCGATAATCATGTAGCTGTCAACTCCGTTGCCCGACAGAATTCTATGGAGGGATACGCCAGCTATCACAATACTAGAAGGGGGTGTACTTACCAGCGCCACCTGTGGCCAGGTACTCAAGTACTTCTTGTTGACACCTCCTCAATTATTCCTCGGTCCACTGGTTCTCTCTGGGGAGGAAGGGAGGGTCGATTAAATCATGATTATCGGGTAAGTATATTCAAAAATTTATTTTACTAATAAAAATAACATTTTTCAATATTAAACTTACCCGATAATCATGTAGCTGATTCACACCCAGGGAGGTGGGTGAAAACCAGTGTACAAGATTAAAGGATAGCTAAGTATCCCATATTTCATATAACAGTTATCTCAAATAACAATGAAATAATAAGTACCTGGTAAGGAAGTCGAATAGAACCGTTACTCTGCCTCTTTATTTAAAGTTCGTCTTCCTTACTGAGCGCAGCGTTCCTCTTGGAGGCTGAATCAACCCAAAGGTGCCAAAGTACACGGGGTTGCAACCCCTACTAAAGGACCTCTACCAAACCTTTAACCCAGGCGCTTCTCAAGAATGAATAGACCACCCGCCAAATCAAAGGATGCGGAAGTCTTCTTAGCCTACCGTAACAACCATAAAAACAACAATAAAAGTATTCAAGAGAAAGGTTAAAAAAGGTTATGGGATTAAGGGAATGTAGTGGCTGAGCCCTCACCTACTACTGCACTCGCTGCTACGAATGGTCCCAGGGTGTAGCAGTTCTCGTAAAGAGACTGGACATCTTTCAGATATAAAATGCAAACACTGACTTGCTCCTCCAATAGGTTGCATCCATTATGCTCTGCAGAGAACGGTTTTTATTAAAGGCCATCGAAGTAGCTACGGCTCTTACTTCGTGGGTCCTTACCTTCAGCAATGCAAGGTCTTCCTCCTTTAAGTGAGAATGTGCTTCTCTGATCAGAAGCCTTATATAATACGAAAGCCCATTCTTGGACATGGGTCTCGAAGGTTTCTTGATGGCACACCATAAGGCTTCTGACTGTCCTCGAATAGGTTTAGACCTCTTAAGATAATATTTGAGAGCTCTGACAGGGCAAAGAACTCTCTCTAGTTCGTTACCTACCATGTTGGAGAGGCTAGGTATTTTGAACGATCTAGGCCAAGGACGTGAAGGAAGCTCGTTCTTTGCTAGGAATCCAAGCTGAAAAGAACATGTTGCAGATTCGGTTGTGAAACCAATGTTCTTGCTGAAGGCATGAACCTCACTGACTCTCTTAGTTGTTGCAAGGCAAACGAGAAAAAGAGTCTTGAGGGTAAGGTCCTTGAAGGAAGCTGACTGGAGAGGTTCGAACCTAGATGACATAAGGAACCTTAAGACTACGTCTAGATTCCAGCCTGGAGTGGAAAGACGACGTTCTTTAGACGTCTCAAAAGACTTAAGAATGTCTTGAAGGTCCTTGTTGGAAGACAGGTCCAAACCTCTGTGGCGGAGAACTGAAGCCAACATACTCCTATATCCTTTAATCGTAGGTGCTGAAAGGGATCTCTCATTCCTAAGATGTAGAAGGAAGTCAGCTATTTGGGTCACAGAGGTATTGGTAGAGGATATTGAATTGGCTCTACACCAGCTTCGGAAGACCTCCCACTTAGACTGGTAGACTCTACGAGTGGATACCCTCCTTGCTCTGGCAATCGCACTGGCTGCCTCCTTCGAAAAGCCTCTAGCTCTAGCGAATCTTTCGACAGTCTGAAGGCAGTCAGCCGAAGAGCGTGGAGGTTTGGGTGCAACCTGTCTACGTGAGGTTGACGTAGAAGGTCCACTCTTAGAGGTAGAGTCCTGGGGAAGTCGACTAGCCATTGAAGTACCTCTGTGAACCATTCTCTTGCAGGCCAAAGGGGAGCAACCAGCGTCAGCCGTGTCCCTTCGTGCGAGACGAATTTCTGCAGAACTTTGTTTATTATCTTGAACGGTGGGAATGCGTACAGGTCGAGATGGGACCAGTTCAGTAGAAAAGCATCCACATGAACTGCTGCAGGGTCTGGAACAGGGGAACAATACAGCGGAAGTCTCTTGGTTATGGAGGTGGCAAACAGGTCTATGGTAGGTTGACCCCACAAGGTCCAAAGTCTGTTGCACACACTCTTGTGGAGGGTCCATTCCGTGGGAATGACCTGATTCCTTCTGCTTAGGCGATCTGCTGAGACGTTCATATCGCCTTGAATGAACCTTGTGACCAGAGTGAGGTTTAGACCTCTTGACCAAATGAGGAGGTCCCTTGCGATCTCGTATAGGCTCCTCGAATGGGTCCCTCCTTGCTTGGAGATGTAAGCCAAGGCTGTGGTATTGTCTGAGTTCACCTCCACCACTTTGCCTAGCAGGAGGGACTTGAAGTTCAACAGGGCTAGATGAACTGCTAGCAGCTCCTTGCAGTTGATGTGGAGTAATCCTTGTTCCTCGTTCCACGTTCCCGAGCATTCCCGTCCGTCCAAGGTTGCACCCCAGCCCGAGTCCGATGCATCTGAGAAGAGATGAAGATTGGGGGTCTGAATGGCCAACGATAGACCCTCCTTGAGAAGGAGGTTGTGCTTCCACCACAGGAGAGTGGTCTTCATCTCTTGGTTGATAGGGATAGAGACTGCTTCGAGAGTCGAACCCTTGTCCCAATGAGCTGCAAGTTGGAATTGAAGAGGGCGGAGGTGGAGTCTCCCTAGCTCGACAAACAGGGCCAGTGATGAGAGGGTCCCTGTGAGACTCATCCACTGTCTCACTGAGCAACTGCTCCTCTTCAGCATGCTCATGATGCACTCTAGGGCCTGGCTTATCCTGGGGGCCGATGGAAAAGCCCGAAAATCCTGACTCCGAATCTCCATTCCCAGGTACACAATGGATTGGGAGGGAATGAGTTGAGACTTCTCTATGTTGACTAATAGACCTAGGTCTCTGATTAAGTCTAAAGTCCAAGTGAGATTCTCCAGACAACGACGACTCATGGAGGCTCTCAACAGCCAGTCGTCTAAGTAGAGGGAGGCTCTGATGTTCGACAAGTGTAGGAATTTTGCTACATTCCTCATCAGATGAGTAAAGACCATAGGAGCTGTGCTTAGGCCAAAACACAGGGCTTGGAATTGGTAGACAACCTTTCCAAAAACGAATCTCAGGAAAGGTTGGGAGTCTGGATGAATAGGAACGTGAAAGTATGCATCTTTCAAGTCCAACGAGACCATCCAGTCCTCCTGTCTGACCGCTGCTAAGACCGACTTGGTCGTCTCCATCGTGAACGTCTGCTTGGTGACATACTCGTTGAGAGCGCTGACGTCCAGCACCGGTCTCCAACCTCCTGTCTTCTTGGCCACAAGAAAGAGACGGTTGTAGAAGCCCGGGGATTGATGGTCCCGGACTATAACCACTGCCTTCTTCTGCACAAGTAGCGACACCTCCTGGTGCAATGCTAGCCTCTTGTCCTCTTCTTTGTAGTTGGGAGAGAGGTTGATGGGCGATGTGGTCAGAGGTGGTTTGAGGCAGAATGGAATCCTGTAACCGTTCCTCAGCCAACTGACAGACTGGGCGTCTGCACCTCTCTTCTCCCAGGCTCGCCAGAAGATCTTGAGTCTGGCTCCTACTGTTGTCTGGAGATGCGGAGAGTCAGTTTTTTCCCTTAGATGTCCTGGATCCTTTCCTAGACTTGCTCCTGTGAGAGTCTGGACGGGAGCTTCCTCGGCTGGGGGCTCTACCACGAAAGGGCGGTATGAACCTCGTAGCAGGGGTATCAGCCACTGGGGAGCGATAAGTCTTGGGGACTGAGGTAGCAACCTTAGACTTACAAGCGGATGAGGCTACAAGATCGTGTGTATCCTTTTGTATCAGGGCAGCAGACAAGTCCTTAACCAGCTCTTCGGGGAAGAGGAACTTCGAGAGCGGAGCAAAAAGGAGTTGTGACCGTTGGCAAGGTGTAATGCTGGCGGAAAGGAAGGTACACAGTTGTTCCCTTTTCTTCAACACCCCTGATACAAACATCGACGCTAGCTCACCCGATCCATCTCTAATGGCTTTATCCATGCAGGACATTAATAGCATGGCAGAATCTTTGTCCGCAGGAGAGGTCTTCTTGCTGAGGGCCCCCAGGCACCAGTCGAGAAAGTTGAACATTTCAAATGCTCTAAACATTCCTTTCAGCAAGTGATCCAGGTCTGAGAAGGTCCAACAAACCTTAGAGCGCCTCATAGCAGTTCTCCGAGGCGAGTCTACCAGACTTGAGAAGTCAGCCTGGGCAGAGGCAGGTACTCCCAAGCCTGGTGCTTCCCCTGTGGCATACCAAACGCTCGCTTTCGAAGTGAGCTTCGTTGGAGGGAACATGAAGGAAGTCTTGCCAAGGTGTTGTTTAGACTGCAGCCACTCCCCTAAGATCCTTAAAGCCCTCTTAGAGGATCTAGCTAGGACTAGCTTAGTATAGGCGGACTTAGCTTGTTGTACGCCCAGCGAAAACTCAGATGGTGGAGAGCGGGGAATAGCAGAGACAAAGTGGTCTGGGTAAACCTCCCTAAGTAGAGCCAAGACCTTACGAAAATCAATAGACTGTGGAGAAAGCTTGGATTCATCCACGTCTGATGAGGGATCCAGGTGTGCCTCCTCATCATCAGACGCCTCATCACCAGAGTGAAGCGAAGGTATCGGACAAGAATGCTGAACAGCAGAGTCAGAACGAGTAGGAACAATAGTAGTGGTTTCCTCTACAAGTAACTGTTGAGGGAGAACCTGAGGCTCAGACTGCAAAGGCTGAATAGCAGACGAAGCAGAAGGAAGGCGCATGGGTGGAGGAGGCTGACTCCTAGCATGAGCGGTAGAACCCAAGGATTGCGCTTGCTGAGCGGTTGGTGGAAGCGGAGTAGCAAGTTCCTGTTCCTGTGGTGAGAGCGGAGCGTGATGAGGTTGAGGCTGCGCAGAACAAGGTAAATGTCTAGCAAGCTGAGGCTCCTGAGGCGCAAGGCCAAGGTGTAGTGGAGCTTGCCTTGTGGATGGTTGAGCTCGCTGCAGCGAGAGCTGAGGAAACTGACTCATGGACGGGAGAGGTTGTTGTACCTCAGCCAAGAGTTGCACCACTGGTGGAGCAGCAAAGGGAGGCGGAGGAAGAGAGGTATAATCCTCCTGATCCCATAGCAAAGGTTGCCTTAAAGAAGGCGGAGGCTGAACACCAGTGGGAACAGCAAACTCAGACCGTGGCTCAACATCGTACGCCTGGCAGGTGGTACTGCGATCAGGCGGAGCAAGTGCAGGCGGAGCGAGCACAGGCGGAGCGAGCACAGGCGGAGGGAGTGTAGGCGGAGGCGGAGGAGCAACACTCTCAGCCCGACACTCACGCATCAAGTCCGAAAGCTGTGCTTGCATGGACTGTAGTAGAGTCCACTTAGGGTCGACAGCCGAGCTCTGTTGTGGCAGAACCTTACTCCTCTTGGGCGGAGTGCAGTCGACAGATGACTGCGGCGAGTCAGAGCTGAGCCAATGACTGCAACCTGGCTGAGCACTCGCGGACTGGACTCTGCGTTTAAGCGGTCTCGAGACCTGAGACCAACGTTTCTTCCCTGACAGATGATCAGCGGACGAGAAAAAGACGGGCTCAATCGTCTGCGGGTGGGAGTGACGGTCTTTGGAAGACACGCCCGCAACCACCGAGGAAACTTCTGTGCGCCTAACAAGGCCTGCCGAACCCTTATGCCCTTCGACATTGCTTCTCCCCTGGGCATGGGAGCTTGCAAGAGGTCCCGGACTGGGAGGACGACTGGCTCGCACAGAAGAATCCTCACGCACCACACTGGCACTGACACTAGCACTTGGCACTGCACTGACACTAGCACTCGTCACAGCACTGGCACTAACTCCACCCACTGCACTCTTGACCTTAAGTTCCTTAACTTCGGCCATCAGAGACTTATGGTCACTTACCACTGACTCTACTTTATCGCCTAAGGCCTGAATAGCACGCAACACAACAGACATATCAGGCGGAGGGCAAACCGTAGGTTCGGGGGTAGCCACTACAGGGGTAGGAAAAGGTAGGGGATCATGAGGTGAGGAAAACATTGAAGAGTGAGAAGAACTCCTCCTAACTCTACCTCTCTCTAACTTAGATGAATATTTAAAAGACGGACAAATTCCAGTTCCGAAAGTCCGGCGCATTCCTCACATCGATTTTCTAACTGACAGGGCCTGTCCCTACAGTCAGAACAAGCGATGTGAGGATCTACCGAGGCCTTCGGAATACGCCTATTGCAAGACCTACATCGTCTATGGGTGGGGGCTTGCGAAACGTCAGACATCTTGAATCCAAAGAGTTAGCCAAAGGGGTTTCCAAAATCAAGCAAAAGATCGTTAACCGTTAATCAGGACTATATAAAAGCTATCTAGCTAATATAAGAAGGTTTCCAGTAATGCGACAGCAGAAATCTGAGAGAATACTTCACCAATTAGCCGTGAACAAACTCGAAGATCATAAGCGTATCCCAGAACGTCTTGCCGGAAGCACGACAGAGGAATAATTGAGGAGGTGTCAACAAGAAGTACTTGAGTACCTGGCCACAGGTGGCGCTGGTAAGTACACCCCCTTCTAGTATTGTGATAGCTGGCGTATCCCTCCATAGAATTCTGTCGGGCAACGGAGTTGACAGCTACATGATTATCGGGTAAGTTTAATATTGAAAAACTGGAGATCACCGTTCATCCTCAAGCGTAGACCTACCTGTTTCTCTAGGAAAAGCAGAGGAGTCTACTGCCTTGGATGTTTGCTCTTCATTCAAGTTGTGCTTCGAAGAATTAACCAAAGGAAAACCGGAGCGGAGAGTTTTGGTAGTTGGAAGTCTGGATTTTGGTGTCTTAAGACGAAACGTAGGGACAACAATAACGCTTGGATTTTTTCTTCTTCCTACTATGAAATCTCGCTCACTGGAATGGTAAACACTCCTTGCATACATCAGCACAGCACAAGAGGAGTCTGAAGTTCAGTGGTACCCTCTGTACATCGGACAAAAAGTGAGAATCAACCTCAACCATCGGTCATAAAGATTCCATAATATCGATCCAGAAGTCCTGGACATGTTTGCCTTTTAGTAAGTTCCTTCACACTCATACTGTAATGGGAAAAAAAGAATTAGGAAAAACTTCAGACAAGATCACAAAAAGTTCAGGGTGGTGAAAAAAAAAAAGTCAGAAACACGTCCGTTCAACGTGACAGCCAGATTCACAATGGAGGCTCAAAGTGCAGTCAGACCAGGACCACCAGTGAATACTGGGTGGTGGTTGCCAGAACCGCAATAATTCTTCATTGACTAATACCAGCTTTTGCCAGAATCTTACCGTACTATAGGATGGTTTGTATTCAAGCAGGAACGAATTTTTAATAAATTTTGCAGGTAAACGTTAACACAAGCTTCTGGAGAAAAAGAAATACGAATATCAGGTGAGTAGAGAAATAAAATAATTTTGTTAATAAAATTCTGTTTTGGTAGTAAAGATTGCAACACTAAACACATGAATGTGTTTTGTATAATTTTATAAAGCCAAGTTGAGAAAGAGAAAACAAACTAAATACATGCCTTGAATGCACAAGGTTAAAGCAAGACCTTAAGAAAACATTATATAGTTATTTTCTATCCTACTGCATTTAATTCAATCACTTACTTTATATTTATTGGTCTAATTCAGGTTTACATCGGTCCATTACTGTTAAGCGGCACCGGATACGGTCGACATTTACTCACATTTAGTGGATACAAAGCAGCTCATCTAAATGAATTGTATTACAGAATGTTTTTTCTTTGCAGTTCAATTCTCTCACTATATTTATGTCCTCCAAATGTTTTTTAATACTAGTTATGTTTCCCTGAACTAAAGTGTGTTATTACATCCTAATTATAACTTTTACTAATGGAAAATGGCTGTCTGCTAAAGAAGGTGATGAATGCAAGAGTTGATGGGAGAAGTACAAGAGGAAGGCCAAGGTTTGGGTGGATGGATGGAGTGAAGGAAGCTCTGGGTGATAGGAGGATAGATGTGAGAGACACAAGAGAGCGTGCTAGAAATAGGAATGAATGGCGAGCGATTGTGACGCAGTTCCGGTAGCCCCTGCTGCTTCCTCCGATGCCTTGGATGACCGTGGAGGTAGCAGCAGTAGGGTATTCAGCGTTATGAAGCTCCATCTGTGGTGGATAACGGGGGAGGGTGGGCTGTGCCACCCTAGCAGTACCAGCCGAACTCGGTTGAGTCCCTTGTCAGGCTGGGAGGAACGGAAAGAGGAGAGGTCCACATTGTTTCATTTGTTTGATGTCGGCTACCTCCCAAAATTGGGGGAAGTGCCTTGGTATATGTATGTACTAATATGGGCGAGTTATTTAAGTGTTTACATACATAACATACATTTAGGTGTGTTCCAACTAACATCAAAACTAAGTTATAAAATGTCGTAGGAACGATCTCTCTCGTAACCCGAGGAACTACTGTTATTAGCAAGTTATATGTATAATGACGAGTATCATCATCCAGTCTCAAGTGTGTTACCCAATGGCCTTCCATAATCCTGCAAGGCTCTAGTATCATAGGTGCTGGACTCTCTGGTGGACCTATATTTCCCTTAAATTTTTCCAAACAAATAATTGCAACATCAACTTTGACGATATATATAGACAAAGAGAGAACGGTTAACTTAAAACAATCATCAGAAAAAGACTAATGTAATTTACAAAAGCTTCACATAATGTTCTCATTCACTGAAATAAAGCCAAATATACTACCTAAGAAATATTCAGGTGAATGAAAACTAGTCAATAAAGGCACCTGATAAAAATAATTACGCAATTCTTACCAAACTACATTGCACAAAAGAGTAACCACTCACTTATCGGAGGATTTGGGGACTTGGCTCTATTAACAGACCTTTAAGTAAAGCCCATACTTGCTCTATTAAGATGTCCCACAATCACTATTATTTCCATGTAATTTCTATTTGCATGCAACCATACAGTTTATTATGCTTATTTTCTATTAGAGCTTAATTCAAAGGATGGACACATAGAAATGTGCATGTTTAAGCACAGGGCACCAATACTTAAAGCACTCAACAAAATCTACTTTCATAAGACATATTGAAACTGTCTAGCCTTTTTCAAGTTACAGTAAAAAGGATAATGAACAAAGGAAAGGGAAATTCAGGGTTAAAATCAAGATGATATTTTAAACCAATGAAATTTGAGTGACTTGAGGCTATTTTGATTATACTCTGCTTATTCTCATAAGCCATTTGCAACCTGCTGTCTTGTGGACAAATGATGCCAAATTTTAAGGAAAAAAGCATTAGTGGATAAAAATTAAATCCAGAACAGTTATTAGCAAATCAATAATTATAGTCTATATTTTTCAGTGAGGCAGATTTGCACAGACTCGCAGGGGTGCCCTTTTAGCTCGGAAAGTTTCCTGATAGCCGATTGGTCAGAAGTATTCGGACTAAAATACTTCTGACCAATCAGCTATCAGGAAACTTTTCCCGAGTTAAAAGAGCACCCCTGCAAGTCGGTGCAAATCTGCTTCACTAAAAAAATTGACTATAGAAAGGAGAAAAATTCTTTTGAAAGAAATGCACTCTGTCTTGTAATTACCACAAAAAAAAACAGGCTGTTCTTACCTTACTGCGCACAAATGCGTGAATGTCATGTATGTGCTCCTCGAGGTGGTCCAGACACTGGTCTCGTAAATCCTTATTCTTGTCTTCAAGATCATCTCCACTAAGAACTTTTAGCACAACTGAGCCAAGTATTGACAATACACAATTGCGCATAACATATGCCTGTTAAAAAATAAAGGAAGACAAAAATTAAACACCTTACAATAGCTTGAAAAAATACTGCATAAGCAAAACAATTTTAGATTTTCTAATAGGGTAAATTTTTCATTCCAAATAACACTTAAATGCCAAAACTATATAGAAAATCTATGAAGTAAAAAGTCTATTATGGTTATGAGATAAATAAAAGATAATGGAAAAGCAAATAAAACTGAAATATAGAATTTTAAAGATTATCAAACCAGAAAATAACATGACACCAATGGAAAAATATGATCATACAGTCCAGGTTAAGAATCTTTTATCTGAAATTTCTAAAATGAGGACAAATTATAATAATGCTAAGGAGGTTCCACCAAGTATAGCTGCTATGTTCCCTCATGAACTAAACTACTCTTTGACTGCATGGTATCATTATGCTGTTAGCAGTTACCATAGTAATAACGTCATTCCTTATCTACTGTGATCCCATCGCAAAGGAGTCTATTGACACTGCATTCCTGATCAGGGGAGGGAGAGATGTTGTGAATGGGACACGATACCCTGAATGAATCACGAAGACTGTCAAAGGTTCGGCCCGAGTTGCATTGACCTGTCCCAGCATCTTTGCAGGCATCCCCCCAATGGAGGAAAAAGGATATTTTCCTCCCCCAGGAGGAGTTTGGGCCTTTCCTGTCTTTGGTCAGAAAGGGGTTTATAGACATTGCTGGCTTTACTGCCAGCTTGTTCGTCAAGGTCTTGGTTGGACGGGACTGCTGAGGAACTGGTGGTTTATAGGGCTTGGATGTCAAAGCCCTATGGAGGAGGAAGTCCTGGTGAGACTTCCGCCATCTGTCAGCAGCGTGTTCCATGTCTTTTGGCTCGAAAAGAGAGGATCCCTCAAGAGAGGAGTTCCTGAGCCTAGCAGTTTTGGCATTCAGGACCTGCTGATGGAATCTCTCAGACACCGCATCTCAACGTTTCAGGAGGATGGCGTTCGCCGAAGACTTGATGGGCGAGAAATTCGATGGTGCGAGTGCCTGAGAGGAGGAAAGTTTCCATAGCTTTTCTGGCATGTCCCTTGGAAAATCCTCGGTCCGTACCAGAATTCCCAAGGTCCTCAACAAATGATCAAGCAACGAAGTGGTCTGCAAGGCATACTTTGTGACCTTTACCTGGTTAAAGATCTCAGCTGCCGAGAAAGAGACCTGACGGCTGGAGAGCCTTTCAAGTGAGACCCCCTTGGTAAGCTCTTTCAGAGAGTGGTGGAGTGGAAGAGCTAGACAAGGGTCATCCAAGACCTCAAAGTAGCTCCTCTGCTGGACGCAAATAGGAGGAAGGAACATGGCGGTAGAGTCTGAACGTTGAGAGGAAGAGAGGTTGGAGAGCTATTGGGTGACCTTTGCCCGGGTGCTCTTTAGCCCTGAGAACAGGGCAAGGCTGCGCTGATCTTTGAGGGCTTCCGAGGGCCGAAAATATGATCTAAGATCGTGTCTTTGCCCTATCGTGGCGTTATCTCCGGATCGGTAAACCCCTTGAGTACCCTGATGAAAGTCAGGACTTGCCAGAAGACATGTTCTGACTCTTTCAGCTCCCTCCTCTGAAGTGGGACAGGCAGCGAAGTCTCCTTCTTCAACCCCAAAGAGCTCATCTTGGGGTGGGTTGTGAACATCCCTAGGGTGACTGGTGGATCCTGCAGGCCTGGAGGTCCTCGAAGAGGACTTTGGCAGTGTTTTAGAGATCTAAGAATCCTTCGAGGGAAGGAGATAGGACTCTAACATTGACGGCCGGTTGGAGTTGTCTTTCCTGACTTCCGCCGGAGGTGGAGAGCTCTCTATGCGAGGGGGAACTTCCTCCAAAGGTGGAAGGGAGGAAACCAGCCCCTCGCGAGGCTCCCTCGGCAGAGGTGAGGCGGGGGAGTGTCCAGAGGGAGAGTCAGGAAGGACAGGCCTAACAGGAGTCAGTTTCACCCCGAGAGATGTCGCATCTGAGACTCTGCTTTTCATCTTCAGGGGAGAAGCCGAGGTTCTTTGCAGGAGGTCTGCTGGTGCCGCCAGATGTTACAAGGTCTCGGAAGAGCAAGATGAAAAAGTAGGCCCGAAGGCTTGCGCAACTGCTTGGACCATGGCACTGAACCAAGGCTGCTTGCTGACGTGGCACTGTCGGAAAGACCTCCTGAAGAGGAAGGGACCGAAGATTCCGTCTGAGGAGTCTCAACCAATGGTTGACGCAGGGTCCGCCTTCGAAGCTGGGATCTTCAGTATCTTGAACCTTTTGTGGAGCCCTATCCCTCTTTCCCCGGTCGTTGTGCTGTAATACGTTTGCGGGAAAGGGGATGGGGAAACGATGACCTGTCAGAACACCTACCTATCTGTTCCTTCTGACTGCAAGACTTTCTTGAAGATGGAGAAACCTATTCCACTGTTTTGCACAAGCGCACAGGGGAGTGCTGAAGCATTGGCAAGTGCTGGTGCGTTAGAGAGCGCTGCCGCTTTGGAGAACGCTGGTGAGCAAAGGAGTGCTGATGAAAAGGAGAGCGCTGGCAAACTGGGGAGCACTGACGCACAGGAGCGCGCTGATGCAAAGGCGAGCGCAGGTGAGCAGGCGAGCGCAGGTGAGCAGGCGAGCGCAGGTGAGCAGGCGAGCGCAGGTGAGCAGGCGAGCGCAGGTGAGCAGGCGAGCGCAGGTGAGCAGGCGAGCAGGAGAGCACTGACGCATAGGAAAGCGCTGGTGCGTAGGAGAGTGCTTGCAAGCTGCTAAAGAACGCTGACGCGCAGGAGAGCATTGGCGGGCTTATGAGCACTGGTCCACAGGAAAGAGCTGGCGTGTAGGAGGGGGCAGATGCGCAGGAGAGGGCTGTCGAGCGTTTTTGTACTGGTGAGCGCTGGCAAACGCTGATGTTTCGAACGGCGTGAACACGCTGAGAGCGTTAGCGATCAAGAGATTGCTGGGGCATTGGAGGGAACTGAACTGAAGCCCCAAAGAGAGCTGATGCACTGGAGAGCGCTGGAGCGCTGGAGCGCTGAAGAGCGTTGATGTAGAGATGAGCGCCAACGAGCTGTTGGTGAGCGCTGGCGCACAGCAGAAGGCTTCAATCACTGCGGCAGACGCCGCTTTTGCGAGGGCGAGTGACGCCGGGTCACATCGCGAGGGCGGGTGACGCCGGGTCACAGCGCGCGAGGGCGGGTGACGCCGGGTCACAGCGCGCGAGGGCGGGTGACGCCCGGTCACAGCGCGCGAGGGCGGGTGACGCCCGGTCACAGCGCGCGAGGCCGGGTGACGCCCGGTCACAGCGCGCGAGGCCGGGTGACGCCCGGTCACAGCGCGCGAGGCCGGGTGACGCCCGGTCACAGCGCGCGAGGCCGGGTGACGCCCGGTCACAGCGCGCGAGGCCGGGTGACGCCCGGTCACAGCGCGCGAGGGCGGGTGACGCCCGGTCACAGCGCGCGAGGCCGGGTGACGCCCGGTCACAGCGCGCGAGGCCGGGTGACGCCCGGTCACAGCGCGCGAGGCCGGGTGACGCCCGGTCACAGCGCGCGAGGCCGGGTGACGCCCGGTCACAGCGCGCGAGGCCGGGTGACGCCCGGTCACAGCGCGTGAGGCCGGGTGACGCCCGGTCACAGCGCGCGAGGCCGGGTGACGCCCGGTCACAGCGCGCGAGGGCGGGTGACGCCCGGTCACAGCGCGCGAGGGCGGGTGACGCCCGGTCACAGCGCGCGAGGGCGGGTGACGCCCGGTCACAGCGCGCGAGGGCGAGTGACGCCCGGTCACAGCGCGCGAGGGCGAGTGACGCCCGGTCACAGCGCGCGAGGGCGAGTGACGCCCGGTCACAGCGCGCGAGGGCGAGTGACGCCCGGTCACAGCGCGCGAGGGCGAGTGACGCCCGGTCACATCGCGAGGGCGAGTGACGCCCGGTCACATCGCGAGGGCGAGTGACGCCCGGTCACATCGCGAGGGCGAGTGACGCCCGGTCACATCGCGAGGGCGAGTGACGCCCGGTCACATCGCGAGGGCGAGTGAAGCCCGGTCACATCGCGAGGGCGAGTGAAGCCCGGTCACATCGCGAGGGCGAGTGACGCCCGGTCACATCGCGAGGGCGAGTGAAGCCCGGTCACATCGCGAGGGCGAGTGAAGCCCGGTCACATCGCGAGGGCGAGTGAAGCCCGGTCACATCGCGAGGGCGAGTGACGCCCGGTCACATCGCGAGGGCGAGTGACGGCCGGTCACATCGCGAGGGCGAGTGAAGCCCGGTCACATCGCGAGGGCGAGTGACGGCCGGTCACATCGCGAGGGCGAGTGAAGCCCGGTCACATCGCGAGGGCGAGTGACGGCCGGTCACATCGCGAGGGCGAGTGAAGCCCGGTCACATCGCGAGGGCGAGTGACGGCCGGTCACATCGCGAGGGCGAGTGAAGCCCGGTCACATCGCGAGGGCGAGTGACGGCCGGTCACATCGCGAGGGCGAGTGAAGCCCGGTCACATCGCGAGGGCGAGTGACACCCGGTCACATCGCGAGGGCGAGTGAAGCCCGGTCACATCGAGAGGGCGAGTGACACCCGGTCACATCGCGAGGGCGAGTGAAGCCCGGTCACATCGCGAGGGCGAGTGAAGCCCGGTCACATCGCCAGAGCGAGTGACGCCCGGTCACATCGCCAGGGCGAGTGAAGCCCCGTCACATCGCGAGGGCGAGTGACGGCCGGTCACATCGCGAGGGCGAGTGAAGCCCGGTCACATCGCGAGGGCGAGTGACACCCGGTCACATCGCGAGGGCGAGTGAAGCCCGGTCACATCGCGAGGGCGAGTGAAGCCCGGTCACATCGCGAGGGCGAGTGAAGCCCGGTCACATCGCCAGGGCGAGTGACGCCCGGTCACATCGCGAGCAGGCAGGTCAGGTCAGGTCAGAAGGTTAGAGAGATACAGAAGATCAGCGCATAGGAGAATCAGGAGCAGGGATGTGCCCTTTGGAAGGGCGAACATCCTATGAAGAGGATCGCACACAATCCACAGAAGAGTCCTAGGCCAAAGTCCAAGGACTAGCAGCCGCGTCGTCAGAAGGTCCAGGAGAAGGGGAAGGTCGAGAGCCAGAAGACGACGGAAGAGAAGGCTCCTCTGCAAGGGAAGGCTGCGAAGAAGAGGCTGAAGAGCCAAATTGGCACCTTTTCACCGATAGTGAAGGGACAACTCTACAGCAAAGAGGATGGCGAGCTGTGTGAGATTGTTGACGTCCTCTTGGGGCCGGTAGATCAGTAAGCTAACCTTTGGAAGCAGCAGTCCTCCAAAAAGGAGTCTCTATGAGTGAACTCCCCCGAGGAGGAGAAACACTTGCTTACCCCTCGAAGGGTGATCAGAAACGGGGGAAGCGCAGTCGGTAGCAACAGTTGAAGAGTCTGAAGGGGCAGGAGCATCGCAGCAGCAGACGATGCCTCCAACACCACTACGTCGACGCACGACACAGGACCCACCTCCGAAGTCAACACAGGCTGCAAAGGAAACCCCAAGGACAACCACACCTGTACAAAGAGAGAAAGAGACAAGGCCTCACCGGGGTGTGTGTGTGTGTGTGTGTGTGTGTGTGTGTGTGTGTGTGTGTGTGTGTGTGTGTGTGTGTGTGTGTGTGTGCGTAATTCACTAGAGGAAGCAGCACCATCTCTTGAGGACCAGGGTTGACCATCAGTTAAAGGGCCTACGCTACTAGTCGACGGTCTCCCGGAAGAGGTCTTACAAGCAGAAGCTTCGGAGGAAGGTCGGAAAGCGGAAGAAAAACCTTGGGTTTTTTCCCCTTTCGATGAAACCTTCAGTAGAAATATCGCGCTTTGACTTCTTCCGCCAGCGCCCAAACCTTTCCCACTGGAAGGCTGACCACTCCCGACACTCACTACACTTATTTTCACTGTCACACCGTTGACCTCTATAGGCGGGGCAAAGGGTGTGGCGATTGGTGTCCACAGCTGACATGAAGGTACCACAGAGCCGGCCTTCAAGTCCAGGGCAGGTACGCATAGTCGTCAGAAGTCAACACAAACACACACTCTTAAAGAGAAAGCACAAACAAAAAGCATTAATGACAGTCCAAAATGTTGGTGAGGATGAAGAGCGGTAACAACCATTCACCATCCAAGCCAGAAGCAAAGTGAGCTAAATCACAGGTGTGCGAGTAGGAGCGGTAGCAATCTACCCCACCCCCTACCCCCGCTAACTAGCGGAATGGGTAGTTAACCCTCGCTAAAATCTTGACGGATCATCCTTTCAGCTTCGCCAAAAGTAATACCCCTAATAAATAGTGGAGGTTTGTATTCCAGTTACGGAACAAATATTTCTTTTGTCATCAAAAGAAAAGGTTTTCTTCATCATACGTATGCCTTTGTAATAGACTTCTTGCATCAAAGAAAACAAACTGATATTTCCTTTATATTTCTGTATAAGGTCCATTACCGATTAATAGTTTTATATCTTTTGACGGCTATTTATCGTGCAATTATTACACCACCACATAATTACTTCAAAATAAAGTTTTTTACACATAATCATAGTGCTTTACTCTCATTTAGAGTAACACAATATAACAATGAAAAATCTAAAAAAAATTGTAATCACTTCCTAATGAATAGAAAGAATTTTTTGGCTAAGAGTGAAATACTATATAATAGAAAATGTAGTAAACTTTCGACAAATTTATTCTGTAATCAGCAGCTAAACAAATAAACATGGAAATGTAGGTTATCATGGAGTGTGTATATATATCCAATGGTGACAAATATTATATACAGCTACTGACTGTGAATTTACTACCTCGTAATGAAGGGGTTGAACAGAATAACAGATTGCATGAATGATAAATATAAATAGGAATTCATGACAATGTTAACCCTTTTACCCCCAGGCTATTTGGAAATTTCCAACCCTCACCCCCAAGGGGTTATTTTTTCCCCAGCACATTTTGCAGTATATTTTTTTTAAATTGCTCTAACAGCCTTATTTTTTGTCATAGGGAGGTCAGGTTGGTCTCATTCTCTTGGAAAATGCCTGAATTTTCTCAAAAAATTATCAAAAATATGAAAAAAAAAATTTTTATAGCATTTTTTTGCAAGGACGTACCGGTACGTCCATGGGGGTAAAGGGATGGCTTTTGTGAAACGTACCAGTGCGTCCTTTGGGGGTAAAAGGGTTAACATTACACATATGAGATTTTATCTAAGTATTTTGACTTACCTCTTCATCAAGAAAGTTGATAAGAAGACTGAGTGAGGGCATTACCACCTGGGGACACTTCTCAGCAACTTCAACAAGGAACTGGGAAAAGTTGCGGAGCCCTGAAGTATCTTTCATCAGTTCCTTCGCATCGGTTTTCGTTATTTCCCTTATCATCTCGCTCATCACGTTCTTGTTATCGTAACATTGGATGAGAAGGATGATTCCCTGGGCAGCTGGAGTTACCATGTGTTCAAAGTGCTGCAGTAACTGTAGAATATAAAATATGGAATTGTGAAACTAAACTAAATAAAAATTAACTTAAAAGAACATCTCGTAGAACACAAATCACTTCATTACTGGATATATGTTTAATACTTTCAAAAGCAGACTGACTCACATTTCATAAGAGAAGACTAGTTGTCCTAGACGTGTGTGGGCCAGGCCAGAATAAGGGAATAACAAAAATTGCATTAGCAGTTTACATTCCGATTTATTAACTCAAGTGGATACATATATGCACTTAATCAAAGGAGGGGAAAGGTTAAAAGGATAATTAATGCAACTGAAATACATTTCATTCAATCAGATTTACTGTACTACTGGCTCTCCCTATATAACTGCTTGACCTAATGAGTACTTACTCCAATAGTAGGCAATTAACATGTTAGTTTTTAATAAAGTATGAGAACTTGCAATAATGATGTCTACTGTACTTCTGTGACTAATATATTTTCGGGCTCAAGTCATGTCGTCCTGATGGAAGGTTCCTATTGGTAGCTTTCTAAGGGATATTTCGCTACAGTGATATTCCCAGAGGATTAACCTTTACGTCTCCAGAATTCTAACTCCTGGCGCGAATATCCTTAAAATTTCTCTTAAGGATATCGCATAATATCAGGGGACGTATTTCTTGATACGACACATAGCAATCTTCACCCCGAATAGCGTTTACGCTTCGAGGGGGAAAAGTGGAAAATTAGAAGGGGAGCCATTATCAAGGTTACCCTTCCTCCCGTACTACTATTGAGTATTTAGATGGCGCTTATTCCTATTTTCGTAGCAGTTTCGCACGGTGGTTTTCCCTGTTGCTCTAACGTTTGTGCTCGATATTCAAGGATTTATAATGCGATCTCCAACTTTTTCTACCTCTGGAGAGTTGAGTATTTATTCTTTACAGTGTATAATGTTTAGCTCCTGCTTCACAGTGAAATTAGAGTAATTTTAAGTGTTTGGAGCTTCGCCGATCACCGGAGGCGCCATGGGCGCTGTTGTTCATAACGCAGTGTTATTTAGTTAGCTGAACGACATTCCCGGTTGTAATAGCATGAATATTTATGAAGCTATTCAATTAAGATTTTACTAGGAAGTTACATATGCCGATTGTATTCTTTAGAGTTTCGGCGATTTAGGTAACCGAACCTTGCCCGCGCTAGGCTTCCTAGCCTACGCGCATCAGTTTACCTTCTTGCATGATATACTGTAGAATGACTTTCCTAGTTGTAATGGCATTAATAAAATATGAAGCTATTTAGGCACATTATACTTGTAAAGATATACATATTTTTGCATATATTTCCTCTTCCTTATATCGATTGTATACGTTAGAGTTTCGGCGATTTAAGTAACCGAAATCTTACCTTGCGCTAGGCTAGCTAGCCTATGCGCTTTAGTATACTTTCATACATGTTCCCGGTTTACCCTCGTGTATCATTTCATCAATTCATAAGGAGATAGATATCTCCTAGAATTATTATATAACTCGATACTCATCTCCAGTGGAGATTTAAGGGTAATCCCTCCTCCCTCTGAGTGCCGCCCTGGGCAACAACCCTAATTTGGTCCTGCCATAGAGTAGACACTCCGCCTTGACTAGGCTAAGGTTTTCTGTCTCTTACCCTTGCCGTCGAATAGCCGGTTTTGGTTTTTCGACAGAACCTCAGAGTATTCAGTCTTTTGCTGGCGGCAGAGCAGTAGGGCGAGTAGTCACTCCCCTGCCGGCTTTTGGCTGCTAGCATAGGAGGCTATGCCTCCCTAGGCCGCATTTGAAGTGGTTGTATGATGCCGCCACCTTCTCCCCTGAAGTCTAGAAGACTAGTCCTGTGTTGGCAGACCCTAGGCTGAAGAATAGACATTCTTCTTCCGCCTGGTATGGCGCCGATGCTGAAACGATGTTTCTCCCCTGTTGAGAGGCGGCGGCAATCCTGCCGCCTCCTCTTAACACCATTTCGGCAAACCCTAGGCTGAAGAATAGATATTCTTCTGCCGCCTAGGATGGCGCCGATATCGAAACAGAGTTTCTTCCTTGTGTGGTAGGGGGCGGCAACCTTGCCGCCTTCTTCCACACTTTATACAGGACCCTTTTCCCTGCCCCCTCTGTCCTTTAGCGATGGCTTAGCCATCGCAACCCTGTGGCCGTCGTCCTACAATCTCACCGCTTGCCGGGTAAGTTGTGGGGCCGGCCGGGTTCCTACATAAGCAGCTGTTCAGTCACTCAGTCTTCCCTTATGGACGCAAGGCTCCAGAAAAAGTTGTGGAGGCTGTAACGGCTGCCGGTGGGAGACCCCTGTTCTGTAGTGTTCTTCAGTCCTCTCTTGGACTGCCATCCACATACCCGGGACCGGCAACAGTTTTTGTGGTTGGATGGAAGCCTGAATGATACATTCTCCCCTTCCATTTGAACTCTCATTCTGGAGGAAGGCAGTAAGGTTAAATTTTTACACCCTTAATAATTGATGACAAACATTTATAAGGTAACCCTTTGCTCCATGCTTTCTCTCTCTCTGTCAGCTAGTGCCGCCAGGTACTAACCTAGCCGGCGAAGGCCGGTTGGGCCGGTGCCGTCAGGTACTAACCCAGCCGGCAACATGCCGACTGGGCCGGTGCCGCCAGGTACGTCTCGCCGGCTGGATCATGCTGCCAGGTGCTAGCCTAGCCGGCAACATGCCGGCTAAACTAAAGTATATGATTATACAGTAGCCAGTATATTTGCAGTATAGATCATAATGCAGACAGAAAACTATAGTATATATTATACAGTAGTTATTTTCCAACATACCCTGTGTATTCTTGCAGTCTATTGTTGAGACCAATCATATATTGAAAGAAAGGATTTCTTTCAACACACTGATAGCTGATCAGTTACCATTTACCCCATATTATTAAAACCTTGGGAAAGGTCAGTGTTAAGTTACACTTATCTACCCCTAGGGGTTAAAACCCTTCCCTTGGGTTTCCTATATAGGAAAACTCTAAGGCTTTAATTTTTGGGGAGGTCACAGTAATTGGCTGGACAGGAAACATAAGTATGTCTTTCCTAGTTCCTTTCCAGCTTGACTATCCTAAGCTATAATGATTAAAATATTAATAGTAATATTTTACATAATTGTTTATCAGGTGAGATAAACTACCGCATACTCAATTAAATTTCCTCTCTTTACAGGAGGACCAAGTGAAGTGCAAAGTCGTCTTCTGCAACGTTAAGAGTAAGGACTTTTGCGGCCATATGGGGTGCAGAGCTCATGCCCCCTGCACTGCTTCTAAGCAAGCTCTTCGGTACTGGGACCCCCAAGACTGCAACATATGCAAGGGCTTTGTTACTGAAGCTTTTGATGACCCCAAGTCAGCGGAGTCAAGGGATACAGCACGAGAAAAGCTGCGTAGATGGGTACATGAGTTTCAGAAAAACGCAACGGGACCGTACCTTTCTAGCGAAAGGATGTACAACTTGCTGAAACGGGACCGTACCTTCCTAGCGAAAGGATGCGCAACTTGCTGTTCCCTAAAGCGGGTGTGGAAGCTGTCATACCCCAACCTCGACCCGAGATTCCATGCGTCCAGATTGCCGTAGAAGCGGAAGTCTCCGATGCATTTCAAGGCATGGACATCCATCAAGAGGAGAGGATGTCAGAAGTGTCCTCGGACACTGAGAAGGATCTTCTGAAGGAAGGTCACGAGGAGGAGTCTACGTTGACTCCTGAAGAAGATGAGGAAGTCGATTCGGAGTCCCTTCCGTCGATACCGGCTCTAGAGCCCTTACCTTCAACATCTTCCGCCCCTCCATCAGATGACATGAGACAGGCACTGGCCAATCCTACAGTGCTGATAGAGAGCCTTCGCAAACAAGGCGAAGAAAGGGAGGCGAAACTTGAGAGACAAATTGCTCATCTCTCTTCCTCCCGTGGGTCTCACAAGAGACTTCGGGTTCAAGACCTCCCAACCTCCTCTGAAACTAATCCCTGGAGGTATGTTGAGTATATTTCAATTACTAATGGCAAACTCTTTATTTCAGAGAAGTTGGGAGCCGTCCCTATGGAGGGTCTTCAGTTCTGGCCAAGCTTCAACACTTACCCAGACTGCTTCTTCCGTCTGAAGCTGGAACCAACATTGAAGGAAGAGACGAAACCCAAGGAGGTCATAGTATTTGACCATGACAAGGCACAGACTACACTAACTCTAAGGTGTCAGCCCTCAGCAAGAAACATCCTACCTTTCGTGCTCCAGCTTCAATAGCCTTGCCATTTACATCAAAGGCTCTTAAAGCTGCCGTTAAGGCAATAGAGGCAGGCAAGCCTTGTCCTACACTCGACGAGTGTAGACCTTTGTCATTAGCCCTGCCCATGGAGGATAAGGATTGGAAGGAAGTCCACCTTACCTTCTCAGTTGGGAAGTTGGAGGCAGATATCGCTGGACGTCAGTTCAACGAAAATCTCCCAAAGCTGTCTGACTTTCTCTTGCGTAGGGAGCAAGAAACGAAGGAAAGACTAGCGGCATTTCTATCCCTACAGAACTGTTTAGAGATGACTGCAGGCCTAACTAGTACCCCGGATATGAACATGGTCATGGCCAAGATGCACATGGCTACCTTGTTAAAGGACCTGTATGGCTTTATTAAAGCCAGAAGGGCATGTAGAGAGTTTGTGTTCACTTCAACAGCAGTAAAACATGAACCCAGGAAACTGATAGCTTCCAATATCTGGGTTAAGGACCTCTTCCCAAGTGAAGTGGTCAAGGAGGCCACCACAGAGATTAGAAACCTTCTCCAGAAGTGGGGCATGTCAGCTAAGAGGAAGACTTCTCCAGATGAGGGTCCCCAGCTCAAGAAGAAGACTAAGAGACCTAGATTACCCTCTCGGCCTGCCAAACAACAACAACATCCCACAGTTACCATGACCACGGTGCCCCAAGTGGTTGCTCAACCTCCAACCACTTACCAGCTGGTACCTCAACAGCTGGTTGCCCAGTCACCAGCATTTAACCCTGCCTTTGAGAGGCAAACCACTACCTTTCGTCCCAAAGGTAGACGCTCTAAACGGGGCTCCTCAAAATACCCCCCACGAGGTAAGGGTGGACGCGGTCAGGGAGGTAAATCCTCCGGAAGACAGAAGGAATGAGATGCTTCAGGTAGGTGGGAGGCTCCAACAATTTCAGGATCGTTGGACCTTCGATCCGTGGGCCCACAGCCTAATCAAGAACGGACTTGGATGGAGCTGGAGCGAGGCTCCACCATCATTTCCTCAATTCTTCCAACACTCCACCCCCATACTGGAAGAATATACCCTAGAACTATTGAGCAAGCGGGTAATAAGGAGGGCAAAGTCCATCAAATTCCAGGGAAGGCTGTTTTGTGTTCCCAAGGACTCAGACAAAATCAGTCATTCTGGACTTGTCGCCACTCAACAAGTTCATAGAGAACAAGAAGTTCAGGATGTTAACCCTTCAACACAGAAGGACCCTACTACCAAAAGGGGCGTACATGGTCTCAATAGACTTGGCAGATGCTTACTGGCATATTCCAGTCAATCGCCCTCTCTCCTCCTACCTAGGAATCAGGCTACAGAAGAAAAAGTACATCTTCAAAGCCATGCCCTTCGGACTAAACATAGCCCCAAGGATTTTCACGAAACTTGCAGACGCTGTCATTCAACAACTACGCCTAGAAGACGTTCAGGTAGCAGCGAACCTGGACGACTGGCTGGTGTGGGCAGCATCCAGGACTGCTTGTATGCAAGCATCCATGAAAGTGATCCAGTTCCTAGAACATCTGGGATTCAAGATCAACTTCAAAAAGTCTCGACTCTCTCCGGCTCAAGAGTTTCAATGGCTGGGTATCCATTGGAACTTGAAGTCACACCATCTCTCCATTCCCCCAGGGAAGAAGAGAGATTACAGGATCTGTCAAGAGACTACTGAAATCCGACAGGATCTCAAGACGCCAACAGGAAAGAGTACTGGGCTCTCTCCAGTTTACATCAGTGACAGACCCAGTGCTAAAAGCACAACTAAAAGATGCGTCAGGAGTCTGGAGAAGCTACGCATCAAACGCTCGAAGAGATCAAAGAAGACCAATACCAACCTTACTACGATCACTTCTCAAGCCATGGTCGAAGGCCAAGAACCTAAAGAGGACCGTACCCTTGCAACCACCTCCACCATCAGTCACCATCCACACGGATGCCTCGACGGAAGGATAAGGAGGTCACTACCATCAACGGAAGGTACAAGGGACCTGGTCTTCTCTATTCAAGACCTTCCACATCATTATTCTGGAGGCCATGGCAGTCTTTTTGACGTTGAAGAAACTCTCCCCTCGCAGATCAGCCCACATCAGGCTGATCCTGGACAGCAAAGTGATAATGAGATGTCTGAATTGTCAAGGCTCAAGATCACCCCAAATTATCCAAGTGATATTGGCCATCTTCCGCTTGGCGGAAAAGAAGAGATGGCATTTGTCAGCAGTTCACCTTCAAGGGTTCCGCAATGTGACAGCGGACGCTCTATCCAGGCTCACGCCAATAGAGTCAGAATGGTCCCTAGACGCAGACTCACTCTCCTTCATCTTGCATCAAGCCCCGGAACTGCAGATCGACCTCTTCGCGACGAGCGACAATAAAAAACTACCTCATTATGTAGCCCCATACGAAGACCCTCTAGCGGAGGCAACGGACGCCATGTCCCTCGACTGGAACAGATGGAACCGGATTTACCTGTTCCCTCCAACCAATCTCTTAATGAAGGTCCTCGACAAGCTGAGATCCTTTCGGGGAACGGCAGCTCTAGTGGCTCCCAAGTGGCCAAAGAGCAACTGGTTCCCTCTGGTATTAGAACTGAAGCTGAGGCTGGTCCCTCTTCCGGATCCAGCACTGTCTCAACAGGTCCAGAAGTCGACTGTCTTCGCTTCATCACAGAGAACCCAAAACCTTCATCTCATGATTTTCTCTCCCTAGCAGTAAAGAAAAGATTTGGGATCTTAAAAGGCAGTATAGACTTCTTAGAAGAATACAAGTCGAAGTCAACTAGGAGACGATATGAATCGTCTTGGAAAAAGTGGGTTGCTTTCGTCAAAGCAAAAGGACCAAAAGAATTCTCAATGGACATGTGTCTGTCCTTCTTTATCCACCTTCATAGACAAGGTCTGGCAGCCAACACAATAACTCTGTGTAAGTCGGCTCTCACTAGACCTCAGCTATATGCTTTCCAAGTTGACCTGTCGAATGAAATCTTTAACAAGATCCCTAAGGCGTGCGCTAGACTCAGGCCTGCAGCCCCTCAGAAGCCTATTTCTTGGACAAGGTCCTACACTATGCTTCAACAGTGAACAATGAGAATTGCTCTCTGAAGGACTTGACTCAAAAAGTCATTTTCCTCTTCGCTATAGCCTCGGGGGGCTAGAGTTAGTGAAATAGTGGCACTATCTAGAGATGAGGGCCACATTCAGTTCACAGAAGTGGGAGAACTGAATCTTTTTACTGATCCAACCTTTCTCGCTAAGAACGAGCTACCCACTATGAGATGGGATCCCTGGATAATCTGCCCTCTGAAGGAAGATGTCTCGCTGTGTCCAGTAGAATGTCTAAAGGTCTATCTTCGAAGAACTTCAGACTTCAGGGAAGGACAGCTCTTCAAAGGAGAAACTTCAGGATCAAACTTATCCCTAAAGCTACTGAGGGTGAAGCTCACCTACTTTATTCGCAGAGCGGATCCTGACAGTACACCTGCAGGTCATGAGCCAAGGAAAATTGCTTCATCACTGAACTTTTTTCAGTATATGGACTTTGAGCATATTCACTCATACACTGGATGGAAGTCATCCAGAGTGTTCTACAAACATTATGCGAAGCAAGTGCATGAATTAAAGCATTACGTGGTGGCGGCAGGTAGTGTATTAAAACCTGTCGTCTAGTGCTGCGATGAACAGTGAATTGATTGGGACTATCAATTTTCCGGGTGAAGGTGTTGACACCTCCTAGTGCAACACTTGTGAAGTGAGTGTCACCATGGTGACACTAAGGACTGTTCAAATTATTTCAGGTGGAGAAATACACAGATAACACTTGTGCCGTGTGTACTTTACACAGTGTTGATAATATTCAACATTACAGAAAACTATATTAGAAAATTTATTAAATTTTCAAATTCATTTGTGGCACTAATAAAATTTTTCCCTTTCAGTGGAAACAAAATTTTTTCTGTATTATGTTGACTCGTATGTTTCTCATTACATATATTAACATATATATGATACATATTACTTTATACATACATACATACATATACCAAAGCACTTCCCCCAATTTTGGGGGGTAGCCAACATCAACAAATGAAACAAAACAAAAAGGGGACCTCTACTCTCTACGTTCCTCCCAGCCTAACAAGGGACTCAACCGAGTTCAGCTGGTACTGCTAGGGTGCCACAGCCTACCCTCCCACATTATCCACCACAGATGAAGCTTCATAATGCTGAATCCCCTACTGCTGCTACCTCCGCAGTCATCTAAGGCATCGGAGGAAGCAGCAGGGCCTATCGGAACTGCGTCACAATCTCTCGCCATTCATTCCTATTTCTAGCACGCTCTCTTGCCTCTCTCACATCTATCCTCCTATCACCCAGAGCTTCCTTCACTCCATCCATCCACCCAAACCTTGGCCTTCTTGTACTTCTCCCATCAACTCTTACTTTATGTTATCATTTATTGTCAATAAATGATTATCAATGTGTATTTGCGTCTTATTTTGCCCTACATTTGATAAAAATAAAAGTATGCCAGAGTTTTTATATCCTAAAACTGCATATATTATATGTCTGGACATTACATATAGCTGATACTTTTGTTCCTACACGAGATACAAACAATATCTAGTGAGGCTATGTACCAATACGTTATACGGACAGTGAAACTCTTGTATAACTATCTGATGCTATATTCCAACATAATATACAAATCGTGACTCTTGTATATATAGTTGATGCTATGTTGTTCATACATTATATGCAAACCTTGAGACTCCTTTCCTACGTCTAGTATGACTCTTCCTTGCAGGGGGCAGGCAGCACTAACATTGTCTATGATTAGCAGTAATGACATATAACGGTAACGTCATATGTCTCAATGGTCTGGATGACCATAGGAAAATTTGTCCCAAGGTTGAGGCACTTATAAAATCCACGGATACAGTACTTTCTCGTAATTCTCTGGTAAACTTCCATCAGGACGACATGGCTTGAGCCCAAAAAAACGCTCAAAAATCTATCTTTGGGTGAGATAGCCATGTCGTCCTGATGGACCCGCCCTCCTTTTCCATAGAAAAGGCCTTGGCAGGATCCCTCCCGAAATTACTATATCTGTAGCACCACGCTCAATGCTACAAGGAATAAGCGTCATCTTGGATACAGCGTTCTCTAGATACTCAATAGTAGTACGGGAGGAAGGGTAACCTTGATAACGGCTCCACTTCTAATTTGCCACTCTTCCCTCTCGAAGCGTAAACGCTATTCGGGGTGAAGATTCCTATGTGTCGTATCAAGAAATACGTCCCCTGATATTATGCGATATCCTTAAGAGAAATTTTAAGGATATTCGCGCCAGGAGTTAGAATTCTGGAGACCTAACGGTTAATTCTCTGGGAATATCACTAGCCAAATATCCCTTAGAAAGCTACCAATAGGAACCTTCCATCCGGCGACATGGCTATCTCACCCAAAAAATAAATATGAGGTAGAAATTTATTTCTATTTGAACACGATGTTGTGTTGATTACATACATACATACATACATACATACATACATACATACATACATACATACATAGATATATATATATATATATATATATATATATATATATATATATATATATATATATATATATATATATATATATATATATATATATAAATAAGCCATATATATTTTTGATACATTAATGTCTGGATTCTCTTAACGACCTCGGGATCAGAGCCCCAGGCGAAATCACACAAAGACAAGAGCTTGGCTCCGGCCGGGAATCGAACCCTGGTCGGCAAGCCTGTATAGACAGTGACTAAGCCACTTGGCCACGAAGAAGGATAAAAGTCAATGACAATTCTTCTGTACTTATACCTGTCGAATTCAGGTATTTTGTACTTAGAATTGAAATCAACCCATCCTCACCATCGTAGCTAATTGGTAGTTTGTTACTTGGCATTCAATTAATGATAAATTTTGCACATTTTTACGTGTTTTTCATATTCAAATAAGCCATATATATTTTTGATACATTAATGTCTGGATTCTTAACGACCTCGGGATCAGAGCCCCAGGCGAAATCACACAAAGACAAGAGCTTGGCTCCGGCCGGGAATCGATCCCTGGTCGGCAAGCCTGTATAGACAGTGACTAAGCCACTTGGACACGAAGAAGGATAAAAGTCAATGACAATTCTTCTGTACTTATACCTGTCGAATTCAGGTATTTTGTACTTAGAATTGAAATCAACCCATCCTCACCATCGTAGCTAATTGGTAGTTTGTTACTTGGCATTCAATTAATGATAAATTTTGCAAATTTTTACGTGTTTTTCATATTCAAATAAGCCATATATATTTTTGATACATTAATGTCTGGATTCTCTTAACGACCTCGGGATCAGAGCCCCAGGCGAAATCACACAAAGACAAGAGCTTGGCTCCGGCCGGGAATCGAACCCTGGTCGGCAAGCCTGTATAGACAGTGACTAAGCCACTTGGCCACGAAGAAGGATAAAAGTCAATGTCAATTTATCCTTCTTCGTGGCCAAGTGGCTTAGTCACTGTCTATACAGGCTTGCCGACCAGGGTTCGATTCCCGGCCGGAGCCAAGCTCTTGTCTTTGTGTGATTTCGCCTGGGGCTCTGATCCCGAGGTCGTTAAGAGAATCCAGACATTAATGTATCAAAAATATATATGGCTTATTTGAATATGAAAAACACGTAAAAATGTGCAAAATTTATCATTAATTGAATGCCAAGTAACAAACTACCAATTAGCTACGATGGTGAGGATGGGTTGATTTCAATTCTAAGTACAAAATACCTGAATTCGACAGGTATAAGTACAGAAGAATTGTCATTGACTTTTATCCTTCTTCGTGGCCAAGTGGCTTAGTCACTGTCTATACAGGCTTGCCGACCAGGGTTCGATTCCCGGCCGGAGCCAAGCTCTTGTCTTTGTGTGATTTCGCCTGGGGCTCTGATCCCGAGGTCGTTAAGAGAATCCAGACATTAATGTATCAAAAATATATATGGCTTATTTGAATATGAAAAACACGTAAAAATGTGCAAAATTTATCATTAATTGAATGCCAAGTAACAAACTACCAATTAGCTACGATGGTGAGGATGGGTTGATTTCAATTCTAAGTACAAAATACCTGAATTCGACAGGTATAAGTACAGAAGAATTGTCATTGACTTTTATCCTTCTTCGTGGCCAAGTGGCTTAGTCACTGTCTATACAGGCTTGCCGACCAGGGTTCGATTCCCGGCCGGAGCCAAGCTCTTGTCTTTGTGTGATTTCGCCTGGGGCTCTGATCCCGAGGTCGTTAAGAGAATCCAGACATTAATGTATCAAAAATATATATGGCTTATTTGAATATGAAAAACACGTAAAAATGTGCAAAATTTATCATATATATATATATATATATATATATATATATATATATATATATATATATATATATATATATATATATATATATATATATATATATATATATATAAAATGAGATTTGAAGTTGTTTTTTTTTTGCCTCATAATATGAACAAAAATTTCATGTTACGAGACAAAATTCCCCCGGCACCAAGAATAATTTAAAAATTTGCGCGCCACCAAACTGCAACCTCACCACCATCGTAATCCTCTCTTATTGGTTATCTCCCTACCTTGATACTGGTTACTGCCGTAACTAGTAGATTTTTTAGTTAAAATACACAATGAACAGTACTGTACTGTGATAAGTGTGTACGTACATACAATGCTACAACGCTCATCAAAACATTACCGATATATTTTTCTTTCATTTCGGTAAATAAATAACAGATCGTTTCAAATTTTTTCCTTTAAATGTCATGATTATCTATTCACAATTAATCTTATATTAACCCTTTTACCCCCAGGCTATTTGGAACTTTCCAACCCTTAACCCCCAGGGTTTTTTTTTTTTTCAAGCACATTTTGCAATATATATTTTTTAAATTGCTCTAACAGCCTTAATTTTCATCATAAAGAGGTCAGGTTGGTCTCAATCTTTAGGAAAATGCCTGAAGTTTTTCATAAAGTTATCAAAAATATGCAAAAGAAAATGTAAATAGCAGTTTTTTGCAAGGACGTACCAGTACGTCCATGGGGGTAAAGGGATGAGTTTTGTGAAACGTACCAGTACGTCCATTGGTGATAAAAGGGTTAATAAGAACATTTTTAAATTAAAATATCACAATGAACAGAACTGTATTGTATTTACGAATGCACTATACTACTACGCACATCAAACACATTGGAACATTTTTTTCCTTTTAATGTCATGATTATTTATTTACAATTAATTCTCTATCATTAACAAAATTTCTAAAATAAAATGAACAGTACTGTACTGAATAGTAAGTAAATATGCACAATGTTACTACACATATCAAAACATTAGCGATATATTTTCTTTCATTTCGGTAAATAAACAAGAAAACTATTTACCAAACAATTAGTGTTTATTCATTCTACTAAGTAAGTACACATACATAAATGAATCTTACTTGTACAGTGGGGCCTCGTTAATCACCGTTTCTTGCTTCACTGTTTCGGTTTTTCACGGCCGAGAAAAAAAAAAAAATCTTTGCGATTGCTTACCCACCATTAAGAAATTGATTTTTAACCCTTTTACCCCCAGGGTATTTGGAAATTTCCAACCCTTAACCCCCAGGGGTTATTTTTTTTCCAGCACATTTTGCAGTATATTTTTTCTAAATTGCTCTAACAGCCTTAATTTTTGTCATAGAGAGGTCGGATTGGTCTCATTCTCTTGGAAAATGCCTGAATTTTCTCAAAAAATAATCAAAAATATGCAAAAAAAATCTTAAATAGCATTTTTTGCAAGGACGTACCGGTACGTCCATGGGGGTAAAGGGATGAGTTTTGTGAATCGTACCAGTACGTCCTTTGGGGGTAAAAGGGTTAATAGTTGGCAACAACATTGGGATGGCCAAGAACAATGCAATGCCTATTAAATAAAAATTTTCATAAAAATCACGATAAAATTCAAGCCGGGCCATGATTTCAAGTAGACCGCGCTCCTTTACACTGGAAGCGCTGCTACTAGGTCACAGTACAGTATTACTAGATAGGAACAACTTTTGTTATACAGAACAGTAACGGGATGATGTCGACTCGGTAAAACTTTACCTTAACACAATACTGTACAGTAACCTTACTGTGTACAGCACATAGTGTGCATGTGTGCAATTGCACTGAACACTAACCATACATACATATACCAAGGCACTTCCCCCAATTTTAGGGGGTAGCCGACATCAACAAAGAAACAAAAACAAAAAGGGGACCTCTACTCTCTACGTTCCTCCTAGCCTGACAAGGGACTCAACCGAGTTCAGCTGGTACTGCTAGGGTGCCACAGCCTACCCTCCCACATTATCCACCACAGATGAAGCTTCATAATGCTGAATCCCCTACTGCTGCTACCTCCGCGGTCATCTAAGGCACCGGAGGAAGCAGCAGGGCCTACCGGAACTGCGTCACAATCGCTCGCCATTCATTCCTATTTCTAGCACGCTCTCTTGCCTCTCTCACATCTATCCTCCTATCACCCAGAGCTTTCTTCACTCCATCCATCCACCCAAACCTTGGCCTTCCTCTTATACTTCTCCCATCAACTCTTGCATTCATCACCTTCTTTAGCAGACAGCCATTTTCCATTCTCTCAACACTATAAATATGATTATGTAAACTGTAGTAGAAACCAAATCAAAACAATATTAGGCAGCATTTACTGTGTTAATCATCAGCTCTGGCACCCGCTTTTGGCAAGGGGCCGTGACATTTTAGGTTAGGAGTTAGCCCACCCTAGCACGGTATCTATTAACGAAAATTCGCTTTTCGCGCCTGTTGTCTATAACCTAACTATCACGAAGAAGGAGTCTTGACTGTATTACAATTAAGTAGCTTAAACATGTGAGTGTCTGAAAAAACATGTAGGTTATTTATTGACGTATCACCAATGAATAATAATTATATTACAATAAAATAGTTACTGTTAAAAGTAGGTGCGAGTTGAAGAAAACAGGTTGTTTATGCATGATAGAAAATGTACCTTTCCATAGTAAGGGTAATTATAATAATAGTACAATATATAAAGTACTGTATTTTTTGTATATGTACAGTATTTTACTGTATGTATTGTACAACTTTCCATTTATTATTGCATTATGCTCTAATAACTACTGTATTTCATTTATTGATATTAAATTAGGTTAGGTATATTGAAGGATTCGAATGCATTTGACTGTATTTCACTGAGGTTATAGCTTTACTATAAAATTTAAAGTGATGTTTTTGAAGAGCTTGTAACAAATAAGGCGATTTATATGTAAAATGCAACTCATCATACGAAAAAATCTCAACACGAAAACAACCCCAGAACCAATTAATTTTGTATCTCAAGGCATTACTGTATTTGAAAATAGTTTTTTGCCTTCTATGAGCTGTTCAGTATATTTTGGACAATCTACAAACATTGCAGTTAATGTCCATAATTGGCTATGTGGGATTAGAATACCAATTCATTCTTTCTAATTATGCAATGGCATTTTAGTTAAAAGTTTGGTCACAGAAACTCGCCAAGAACTGGACCCAAATTATATAAAAGCCTTGAAGATCAAGGTTTTAGATATTAGGAGTAAACCTGCACTGCTTAATTTTTGTAGAAAAGTTTTTTTGGAAAGAATTTTAGCGGAAGTTCCACAGCATACCACGTTAGTGTTCAGTGTTCAGTCCTACAATAGCTGCTGGTGATATTGTCTTTAAAAAAAAATTAATTCAATTAATTTATAGATTTATTTTTTCAATATTTCAAAATCTGGAGTCCCATATTTGAAGCTGTATTTGAGATGGCTGCCATTAATTTAGACCAGTTGAGTCTAGAATTTTAATTATCTTATATATTTTAATGATATTTTCACCCCTCTCTCTTTAACTGGCGAGAGTCAGCAACATGAATATCAGGGGAGGTTCACAGACATAAAGAGAATTTTGATAAATTTTTTTATTTCTATACACACCTGATATTCCTTTACATGACCACCCTCCTCCCCCACTAACTTGTGATGTCAAGGAATAGGGAATACTTTTAGACTTTAAAACTGACTAACAAAGAGCCACTGGCACTCCTTGCCATTGACTGTTTATAGTCTTTCCCTATCTTACTAGGGACTTGCATCTATTGAAAGTTAACCCTTTTACCCCCAGGCTATTTGGAACTTTCCAACCCTTAACCCCCAGGGGTTATTTTTTTTCAAGCATATTTTGCAGTATATTTTTTTTAAATTGCTCTAACAGCCTTAATTTTCATCATAGAGAGGTCAGGTTGGTCTCATTCTCTTGGAAAATGCCTGAAGTTTCTCAAAAAGTTATCAAAAATATGCAAAAACAAATGCAAATAGCAGTTTTTTTGCAAGGACGTACTGGTACGTCCATGGGGGTAAAGGGATGAGTTTTGTGAAACATGATATTTTGATTATAAAATAAATTTTTGAATATACTTACCCGGTGAATATATAGCTGCAACTCTGTTGCTCGACAGACAACTCTACGGAAAAACTCGCCAGCGATCGCTACACAGGTTGCAGGTGTGCCCAACAGCGCCATCTGTCGACCAGATACCCAGCTCTCATGTAAACCAAGACTCAATTTTCTCCTCGTCCCACTGCGTCTCTATTGGGGAGGAAGGGAGGGTCATTTAATTTATATTCACCGGGTAAGTATATTCAAAAATTTATTTTATAATCAAAATATCATTTTTAAATATTTAACTTAGCCGGTGAATATATAGCTGATTCACACCCAGGGGGGTGGGTAGAGACCAGTAATATATGTTTACATTTTATGAGCTAAGAGTTTTTTATTTCATTTTAGAAGTTATCAAAATAACAAAAACAAAATAAATAGGTACCTGGTAAGGAAGTCGACTTGAACAATTACTCTGCCTTTTAAGTACGTCTTCCTTACGGAGCCTCGCGATCCTCTTAGGATGCTGATCGACCCCTAGGAGCTGAAGTATCAAGGGTTGCAACCCATACAACAGGACCTCATCAAACCCCTAATCTAGGCGCTCTCAAGAAATGACTTTGACCACCCGCCAAATCAACCAGGATGCGAAAGGCTTCTTAGCCTTCCGGACAACCCAAAAAACAACATTAAAAACATTTCAAGAGAAAGATTAAAAGGGTATGGAATTAGGGAATTGTAGTGGTTGAGCCCTCACCCACTACTGCACTCGCTGCTACGAATGGTCCCAGTGTGTAGCAGTCCTCGTAAAGAGACTGGACATCCTTTAGATAAAAAGACGCGAACACTGACTTGCTTCTCCAATAGGTTGCGTCCATTATACTTCGCAGAGATCTATTTTGCTTAAAGGCCACGGAAGTTGCAACAGCTCTAACTTCGTGTGTCCTTACCTTAAGCAAAGCTTGGTCTTCCTCACTCAGATGTGAATGAGCTTCTCGTATCAACAGTCTGATAAAGTAGGATAAAGCATTCTTTGACATAGGCAAAGATGGTTTCTTAACTGAACACCATAAAGCTTCAGATTGGCCTCGTAAAGGTTTAGTGCGCTTTAAATAGAACTTAAGAGCTCTCACAGGGCATAAGACTATTTCTAGTTCATTGCCTACAATCTCCGATAAGCTGGGAATATCGAACGATTTAGGCCAAGGTCGAGAAGGCAGCTCATTTTTGGCTAGAAAACCAAGTTGTAGCGAACATGTGGCTTTTTCTGACGAAAATCCGATGTTCTTGCTTAAGGCATGAATCTCACTGACTCTTTTAGCTGAGGCTAAGCATACCAGGAAAAGTGTCTTTAAAGTGAGATCTTTCAGGGAGGCTGATTGTAGCGGCTCAAACCTGTCTGACATGAGGAATCTTAGTACCACGTCTAAATTCCAACCAGGTGTAACCAAACGACGCTCCTTAGTGGTCTCAAAAGACTTAAGGAGGTCCTGAAGATCTTTATTGTTGGAAAGATCTAAGCCTTTATGCCGGAAGACCGTTGCCAACATGCTTCTGTAGCCCTTGATAGTGGGAGCTGAAAGGGATCTTCCTTTTCTCAGGTATAAGAGAAAGTCAGCTATTTGAGCTACAGAGGTACTGGTCGAGGATACAGAGACTGACTTGCACCAGTCTCGGAAGACTTCCCACTTCGATTGGTAGACTCTAAGGGTGGATGCTCTCCTTGCTCTAGCAATCGCACTGGCTGCCTCCTTCGAAAAGCCTCTAGCTCTCGAGAGTCTTTCGATAGTCTGAAGGCAGTCAGACGAAGAGCGAGGAGGCTTTGGTGTACCTTCTTTACGTGTGGCTGACGTAGAAGGTCCACCCTTAGAGGAAGACTTCTGGGAACGTCTACTAGCCATCGAAGTACCTCGGTGAACCATTCTCTCGCGGGCCAGAGGGGAGCAACTAGCGTCAACCTTGTCCCTTCGTGAGAGGCGAACTTCTGCAGTACCTTGTTGACAATCTTGAACGGTGGGAATACGTAGAGATCTAGATGTGACCAATCTAGGAGAAAGGCATCTATATGTATTGCTGCTGGGTCCGGGACTGGTGAGCAATAAATTGGGAGCCTCTTGGTCAGCGAGGTTGCAAAGAGATCTATGGTTGGTTGGCCCCAAGTGGCCCAAAGTCTCTTGCATACATCCTTGTGGAGGGTCCATTCTGTTGGAATTACTTGCCCTTTCCGACTGAGACAATCTGCCATGACATTCAAGTTGCCCTGGATGAACCTCGTTACTAGTGAGATGTCTTGACCTTTTGACCAGATGAGCAGGTCCCTTGCGATCTCGTACAACGTCAGTGAGTGGGTCCCTCCTTGCTTGGAGATGTACGCCAAGGCAGTGGTGTTGTCTGAGTTCACTTCCACCACTTTGCCTCGAAGGAGAGACCCGAAGCTTTTCAAGGCCAGATGTACTGCCAACAGCTCCTTGCAGTTGATATGCATGATCCTCTGACTCGAGTTCCACAGTCCTGAACATTCCCGACCGTCTAATGTCGCGCCCCAGCCCACGTCCGATGCGTCCGAGAAGAGAACGTGGTTGGGAGTCTGAACAGCCAGGGGAAGACCCTCTCTTAAGTTGATACTGTCCTTCCACCAAGTCAGACAAGACTTCATCTTTTCAGAAATGGGGATCGAGACCGCTTCTAGCGTCTTGTCCTTTTTCCAGTGAAAAGCTAGATGGTATTGAAGCGGACGGAGGTGTAGTCTTCCTAATGACACAAATTGTTCCAGGGATGATAGCGTCCCTACCAGACTCATCCACAGCCTGACTGAGCAGCGTTCCTTCTTCAGCATGTTCTGGATGCATAACAGGGCTTGACTTATTCTGGGGGCCGACGGAAAAGCCCGAAAAGCTAGACTGTGAATCTCCATCCCTAAATACACAATAGTTTGGGATGGGACCAGTTGCGACTTTTCCAAATTGACAAGGAGACCCAATTCCTTGGTCAGATCTAGAGTCCACTTTAGATCCTTCAGACAGCGACGACTGGAAGAGGCTCTGAGAAGCCAGTCGTCCAAATAAAGGGAGGCTCGGATGTCCGATAAATGGAGGAATTTGGCTACATTCCTCATCAGCCTCGTAAACACGAGAGGAGCTGTGCTTAGGCCAAAGCACAGGGCCCGAAACTGGTAGACCACCTTTTCGAAAACGAATCTCAGAAAAGGTTGGGAGTCTGGGTGGATGGGGACGTGGAAGTAGGCGTCCCTTAGGTCTAAAGAGACCATCCAGTCTTCCCTTCTGACCGCTGCTAAAACTGACTTTGTGGTCTCCATGGAGAACGTCGTCTTTGTGACAAAGACATTCAGAGCACTGACGTCTAGCACCGGCCTCCACCCTCCTGTCTTCTTTGAAACCAAGAAGAGGCGGTTGTAGAATCCCGGAGATTGAAGGTCCGAGACTTTGACCACCGCTCCCTTCTCTAGCAAAAGAGACACTTCCCGTTTCAAGGCTCGTCTCTTTTCTTCCTCTCTGTACCTGGGAGAGAGATCGATGGGAGACGTTGCTAGAGGGGGTTTCCGTACAAAAGGGATCTTGTACCCCTCTCTGAGCAACTTCACAGATTGTGCATCTGTGCCTCTCTTCTCCCAGGCCTGCCAGAAGTTCTTGAGTCTGGCTCCCACTGCTGTCTAAAGTTGCGGGCAGTCAGACTCTGCCCTTAAAGGACTTGGATCCTTTCTTCTTCCCTCGCTTCTCTTCGGCACGAGCACCTCCTCTGCTGGAGGCTCTGCCACGAAAGGGCGGAATAAAGCGAGACGCTGGAGTGTCCATCCTTGGTCTAGCTGACAAGGTAGGCAAAGGGGGAGCTTTGCGAGCTGAGGACGCAACAAGATCGTGAGTGTCCTTCTGCACTAACGAAGCGGCTATTTCCTTTATCAGGACTTCTGGAAATAGGCACTTGGAAAGAGGAGCAAAGAGAAGCTCAGATCTCTGGCACGGTGTAACTCCAGCAGAAAGGAATGAGCAGAGAGATTCTCGCTTCTTTAGGACTCCGGACACAAATGATGCAGCAAGCTCATTAGACCCATCACGTACGGCCTTGTCCATGCAGGACATAATGAGCAAGGAAGTCTCTTTCTCCGTCGGAGAGATCTTTCTGCTTAGGGCTCCTAGACACCAGTCTAAGAAGTTAAAAACTTCAAAGGCCCTAAAGATTCCTTTCAAAAGGTGGTCCAGGTCCGATGATGACCAACAAATCTTTGAGCGTCTCATGGCAAGGCGGCGGGGAGAGTCTACAAGACTTGAGAAGTCGCCCTGGGCAGAGGCAGGAACTCCCAAGCCGAGAACTTCTCCCGTGGCATACCAGACGCTCGATCTAGAAGAGAGTCTAGCAGGGGGAAAAGCAAATGCTGTCTTCCCTAAACTCTTCTTGGACTGTAACCAGTCTCCTATCACCCGCAAAGCTCTCTTGGACGAGCGTGCGAGGACGAGTCTAGTAAAGGCAGGAGTGGTAGAAGGCATGCCTAAAACAAACTCTGAAGGCGGAGAACGAGGAGCCACAGAAACAAACTGGTCAGGAAACAGCTCTTTGAAAATAGCCAAAACTTTTCTAAAGTCCAAAGAGGGTTGAGAAGACTTAGGCTCGTCCAATTCTGATTGTGGTTCATCTATATGTGCAGCAACATCATCATCAGAAAGTTCCTCATCCGACAACTGATGAGGAAACGGCAACGGAGTGGGTAACGGCTGGTTCGCTGAGTCCGGTCGCACTGGTGCATGCGTGACTGAGCCGGATGCAACGTCATGGACCTGCTGCCCAGTCTGTGAGCTGGCAACAACCATGGTAGCGCGGGGACGCACAGCGTCTACCCCAGACTGTCTAGACTGATTGGGTTGCGCAGTGGAAACCACACTGGGTTGCGGAGGTTGACGCACCGCGTCAAAACAAGGCAACTCTGAAGGTTGTTGAACATCCAGAACGTCAAAGGCAACCTCCGTGCGTCGCTTAACGACAACATGCGGCTGGCAGACCACACTGGAACGCATGGGTGGAGGAACTCTCTCAACTGGTGTGCGTGAGAAGGTTACCTCAGCGTCCACAGGACGCACAACCGATCGCTTGGAGGGTTGTAGGCTAGGTACTGCACTAGCTGGTACGGCAGCAACCTTCTCCGCATGAAAGTCCTGCATCAGAGACGTAAGCTTAGACTGCATGTCTTGCAGTAGAGACCACTTAGGGTCTACGGGAGCAGGTGCGGCGACAGACGGTGTTAGTGTCTGAAGCGGTACCGCTTTGCCTCTCTTAGGCGGTGAGCAGTCATCGGATGACGGCAACGAGTCCGAACTGACCCAGTGGCTACAACCGGGCCGTTGGACTTGTGCTCAAGGGACCGAATTACGTTTTAACGGTCGCGAGACCTTGGTCCAAAGTTTCTTGCGAGAAACACCTTCAGACGACGAGGTATAAATGGGCTCTCTCGTCTTAGGTAGGTAGGGGCGATCTTGGGGAGATACGCCCGATACCACGGAGGGAACGTCTGTTCGCTGATTAAAGCCTCTCGAACCCATGCGTCGTACGACATTGCTTCTCCCCTGGACTTGGGAGCTTGCAAGAGGTCCCGGACTAGGAGGACGACAGGCACGAACAGACGAACCCTCAAGCGCAACACTGTCCACAACACTATCACTTGGCACTTTAGCACTTCCCACTGCACTTTGGCACTTAAGCTCCTTAACATCCGCCATGAGCTGATTACGGTCACTAGCAAGGGACTCAACTCTCTCACCCAGAGCCTGGATGGCACGCATCATGTCAGCCATCGATGGTTCCTGAGTGCCAGGAGGGGGGTTAGGAGCAACCACTACAGAGGAAGGAATAGGTTGTGGGGCATGAGGAGAGGATACATCAATAGAACGAGAAGAACTTCTCCTAACTCTATCTCTCTCTAGCCTACGTGTGTACTTTTGAAATTCGATAAAATCGAATTCCGAAAGGCCAACGCACTCCTCACACCGATCTTCCAATTGACAGGTTTTATCCCGACAATTGGAACAAACAGTGTGAGGGTCGATAGAAGCCTTCGGAAGACGCCTAGAACAGTCCCTAGCATTGCATTTCCTAAATTTGGGAACTTGTGAAGGGTCAGCCATTTTGAAATGGTCAAGGGAAAATTCCAAAAACGATCTAAGTCATCAACAAAGAATCCGATACAAAAAAGAGTTCAAGGATTTATTTGAAGAAAAACCCTGCACAGCGAAAGCTCAAAACTAGAATATAGTACTTCACCAATTAGATGTGAAAAACTCCAGTTTAGCAACAGCGAGTAAAGTACGTCTTGTCGACACGTCGACAGAGAGAAAATTGAGTCTTTGTTTACATGAGAGCTGGGTATCTGGTCGACAGATGGCGCTGTTGGGCACACCCGCAACCTGTGTAGCGATCGCTGGCGAGTTTTTCCGTAGAGTTGTCTGTCGAGCAACAGAGTTGCAGCTATATATTCACCGGCTAAGTTAAATATTTAAAAATACCAGTACGTCCCTTGGGGGTAAAAGGGTAAAGAAAATAGAAAAAAAAAATTAATCAAATTTTGGGGGTAGTTATGAATAAAGCGAGCATCTGAATAAATGAATGATTTGAAGTTCTCTGGCATCCTGACATCGAAAGTCATTGATGCCGAGCGAGCATCTGAAGAAGCAGCAATATGAACATCAGGCAAGTACATTAATAACATAGCATTTTAATACTAAAATTATGTTAGTTTTTTCAATTACAGAGTATACATACATACATATACCAAGGCACCTCCCCCAATTTTGGGGGGTAGCCGACATCAACAAAGAAACAAAAACAAAAAGGGGACCTTTACTCTCTACGTTCCTCCCAGCCTAACAAGGTACTCAACCGAGTTCAGCTGGTACTGCTAGGGTGTCACAGCCCACCCTCCCACATTATCCACCACAGATGAAGCTTCATAATGCTGAATCCCCTACTGCTGCTACCTCCGCGGTCATCTAAGGCATCGGAGGCAGCAGCAGGGCCTACCGGAACTGCGTCACAATCGCTCGCCATTCATTCCTATTTCTAGCACGCTCTCTTGCCTCGCTCACATCTATCCTCCTATCACCCAGAGCTTCCTTCACTCCATCCATCCACCCAAACCTTGGCCTTCCTCTCGTACTTCTCCCATCAACTCTTGCATTCATCACCTTCTTTAGCAGACAGCCACTTTCTATTCTCTCAACATGGCCAAACCACCTCAACACATTCATATCCACTCTAGCTGCTAACCCATTTCTTACACCCATTCTCACTCTCACCACTTCGTTCCTAACCCTATCTACTCGAGATACACCAGCCATACTCCTTAGACACTTCATCTCAAACACATTCAATTTCTGTCTCTCCATCACTTTCATTCCCCACAACTCCGATCCATACATCACAGTTGGTACAATCAGAGTATATTACTGATAAATCATTCCAGTCCCCTAAAATTTTAAATATCAGAATGTTTAATACTTTTGCATTATAATTATTACTAAACTTTCCTAAATGCTTTATGAAAAAACATATGTCATAATAGTTTAAATAAATCCAATGATCTTACCTGCATGAGTTTAAGTGAGCATGCAAGGCCATGGTTGAATCTCTTGACCAGTGATCCTATAACTTGGAAGACAGAGTCCCTTGTGGACTTTGTTTTCACCTGATTCATATTAGGTGACTCTAAAATTTTGTAGCAGCAGTTAGCAATCAGACTGTTGGAAAGATGGCAAAAAAAAAATCTTGATAAAAACGAATAACTTTTTCTTGGGATTAACATAAAATCATAAATCAAACTTCACATACTGTATTACATACATATACCAAGGCACTTTTCCCAATTTTGGGGGGTAGCCGACATCAACAAGAAACAAAAACAAAAAGGGGACCTCTACTCTCTACGTTCCTCCCAGCCTAACAAGGGACTCAACCAAGTTCAGCTGGTACTGCTAGGGTGTCACAGCCCACCCTCCCACATTATCCACTAACTAAAAATAAATAAAGCATACAAAATAAATAATACAGTAGCCTAAAATAAACTATTAATACCGTGTAAATACCAGCACAAAGACATGTATAATCCATCTAGATTTTTCTACTGTGGATTGTACGGAATGTTGGTCTCTCTTGAGCATGGTAACAAGTACAAGTACACAACTGACAGTGCATCACCTATGATTCCAGAGCCTTGCAGGAATAGAGATTTTACCGGACAATGAGAGGTTATTCCACTACTCCTCTGAATCACTGGTTATGCAAATCCTTCATCTAATATTGAACTACAGGGGACTTTCAGAACTTAGATTAGATTGTATTAAATGTTAAGTAAATGTGTTTTTTGCCGAAACTTGGAATCTAACAAAAAAGCTTTCCCTTAAATTACGAACAATGCAGAGGGCACATGAGAGAATTATGCTAAATCTAACATGGAAGGATAGAAAAACAGCTAAATGGATATGTCAAAAAACTAAAGTAATGGATATCCTTGAAACCATTAACAAGCTCAAATGGAACTGGGCGGGGCACATTGCCAGGATGACAGACAACCGATGGACATCACGAACAACCTTCTGGACACCCCGAGGATACACAAGAAACCGAGGAAGACAAAAAACCCGCTGGCGAGATGACTTAGACCAACATAAGCAACAGTGGCACAGAATAGCTTGCAATAGAAATCTGTGGAGGAACCTGGGGAAGGCCTACATCCAACAAAAGACTTTTGAAGGCTGAAATGATGATGATGATGAAATGTGTTTTTGCTTGAAGATTTTCTCTTCAACTGTTTGTGGTATAGGTATATCATTTTTTTTTTTCATCTTGGTTCATAAAATTAACCCACGGAGTGCTAGGGTAATGACGCCAAAGGACAACGGCCGCATCATGTTTCGCAATTTTATCATAAAATTAATATTTTCTCATTTATAACAAACTAAATTGTTAATATACCAAAGGAATGTCCTTGAAATGGAGATTAATAACCAATAATCAAATCTAAAAGTAGTGTAAAGAATATATCTTTTAGAAATTAAAAATGATAATCACATATAAAAATACTTTATCTGTTTTGATGGCTTGATTAAATAGGTTTTGATGCATTTTAATTTTTTTCATAACAGATTGTCATTGAATTTAATGAACGGGCATATGAAAATTTATGACTATACAAGACATAATTGTGTAGAATAGATGAGTTTATGCGTATTATCAAGTGTGCATTTGCATAGACACACTCCCGCCATCACTATTATTGCATGCCTTGTGAAACCAGAAAAAGGCATTACCATAAGTAAAAAAAAATATATATATATAAACTATTCATATTTGTATACTATATATTTAAAGACTTCAATTTTGTTTTACAAATCTTTCTCAGATCCCTTCTCAGGCAGATTCGTTCGTACCCATAAATTTTACCGTTTGCATTTGAACAATCGTCGCTTTCATCATTTGATATGGCAAAATCACTGTCATTGTCCATGTCAAAGTCACTATACAGTACTCAATTTTTTTTAACGAGGCGCATTTGTACTGACTCGCAGCAGTGCCCTTTTAGCTCGGAAAAAGTTTCCTGTTACCCGATTGGTTAGAATTATCTTGTCTAACCAATCAGCGATCAGGGAATGTTTCCGAGCTAAAAGGACACCACTGTGAGTCGGTGCAGATCTGCCTCGCTAAAAATAATTGACTATAGTATATGATAAAGAATCATCATCATCATCTTAAAAGGCCATTCTAATTAATATAAACAGAAAATAATGATAAAATGTGTCGGAAATTAAAAACATTCTTAACGCTTAAACATAAATATACGTATATAGCTCCGCCTACCCCCGGAAATTGATGCTACCTTTTCCCTTTCATTGCATGTAAACCATGTAATATCTGGTAACTCTTTCCTCCAGCAGCAAGCTGATTGGTTAAAGAATGTATCTACGTTACTGAGCTAATCCCAGGAGGTCCGAGAGAGAATCCCGCAAAATTTGAAAATAAAAGCATCGATGTCAACATTGTCTTTTGACGGTTCATAATGCGTCGATAAAATAGACGCGTAGTATGTTTTGTGCTAAACAACACACATTCCTGTTTTTTGTAAAAATTAAAGGATTTGCAAGTCAATTCATATTATCTTTGTTTATTTCATTTCTATACTAAATATAGTAAAATCTCCTTAAACTCTGATTTAACTACAGTAATACCTCAATTATTTCGGGTGTTCCGTTCCAAGGCCCTGAGCGATAGCTCAAAAACATTGAAGTAGAAACGGAAATCTACTGAACATTTTATATCATTATTTTAATCATTTTTCCTAAGCTTTTATGAACCAGAAATTACTTTTATTAACAACAAAATCATCAAAAGCATGAAAAATGATATTTTCATAATAAAATAAATTTTTGAATATACTTACCCGCTGGTTATATAAAAGAGCTGAAGTCCCTGACGCCAGGGCAGAAAATTCAAATCTCGCGCTATCGAAGATACGCCAGGTGTACCAACCGCACCCTAGCGGTAGAACAGGTGGAACAACACACCAACTCCAGTTCTTCCATGCCTCATAGCCATACCATAGGTAGTCTCTAGAGGGGAGGAGGGAGGGTGTTAAATTTATATAACCAGCGGGTAAGTATATTCAAAAATTTATTTTATTATGAAAATATCATTTTTAAATATAAAACTTACCCGCTGGTTATATAAAAGAGCTGATTGACACCCCTTGGTGGCGGGTCAGAGACAGCTACATACAGAAAATTCACTTAAGGGTTACATACAATAAACTTAAGCAGTTCTCACCTGATAAGGAAGCTGACAGCAATGATACTCTGCCTCATTTCGTCCGCTATCCTTAAGAGATCCAGTAATCCACTCGGGCTGAAAATCTCTAGGAGCTGTCAAACGGTACAAACACCTATAACATGACAGGACCTCAACCAATACCCTTGTTCCGGGTGCACTCAAGGAACAAATTGACCACCTAGCCAAATCAAAGATTGCGGAAGACTGACGCCCAATCTCCACAAACAACCATAACAAACGAGTTCCAAGAGATAGAAAAGGGTTATTAGGAAAAAAGGGAACGTAGTGGTAGATCATTCACCTACTATCGCATTAGCCGCTATAAAAGGACCCAACGTAAAAAAGTCCTCATAGCGAGTCTGAACATTCTTCAAATAATGGGATGCAAAAACAGACTTACTTCTCCAAAATGTTGTATCCATCAGACTTTGCAGAGAACGGTTCTGTTTAAAGGCCACTGAAGTCGCTACCGCTCTGACTTCATGTGTCTTGACTTTGAGGAGCCTCTGATCCGACTCATCACACTGAGCATGAGCTTCTCGAATCAACAATCTAACGAAAAAAGACAAGGCATTCTTGGACATGGGCATCGAGGGTTTCCGGACTGCACACCACAGAGCGTCTGAGTTACCTCTCAGATTCTTAGTTCTGTCCACATAAAACCGTAGAGCTCTAACTAGACAGAGAACCCTTTCCAATTCATCGCCAGCCAAATCAGAAAGGTTAGAAATCTCGAAGGATTTGGGCCATGGTCGAGAAGGGTTTTCGTTCTTGGCCAGGAACCCCAGTTGCAAAGAACAAATGGCTTTCCCATTCCGAAAACCAATGTTCTTGCTTAAAGCGTGAACTTCACTAACTCTTTTCGCAGTGGCGAGGGTAACTAGAAAAAGGGTTTTCAAGGTTAAGTCCTTAAATGAAGCCGAGTGTAAAGGCTCAAATCTGTCACTCATGAGAAATTTAAGGACAACATCCAAATTCCAGGCGATGGGAGCCGTTTGAATCTTCTTGGTCGTATCAAAAGACCTAAGTAAATCTCGTAGATCTTTATTATCAGAAAGGTCTAGGTTCCTGTGTCGAAAAACCGTCGCCAACATACTCCTGTAACCTTTAATAGTCGATGACGAGAAGTTATGCTTAGCTTTAAGGTCCAAGAAAAAATCTGCTATTTGGGAAAGCGATGTACTGGAAGAGGAAATCGCGTTAGTTCTACACCATTCCCTGAACAACTCCCACTTGGACTGATACACCTTGATGGTTGAAGACCTTCTTGCCCTTGCAATTGCCTTGGCTGCCTTCTTCGAAAATCCTCTAGCTCTAGCGAGTTTTTCGATAGTCTGAAGGCAGTCAGACGTAGAGCTCGGAGGTTTTGATGATTTCGGGCCAAGTGAGGTTGTCTGAGAAGATCGGGTCTCATGGGAAGGCTTCTCGGGACATCCACCATCCATTCCAGTACCTCTGGAAACCAGCTCCTTGACGGCCAGAACGGAGCTATCAGTGTCATTCTGGTCTCCTCGTGTGAAACGAACTTCTGAATCACTTTGTAAAGGATCTTGAACGGAGGGAAAGCATAAACCTCCATGTGTGACCAGTTCATCAGAAAAGCGTCTATGTGTAAAGCTTCGGGGTCTGGAACCGGAGAGCAGTAACACTCTAGTCGTTTGGTCTTCGCGGTGGCAAAGAGATCCACGAGAGGTCGACCCCATAACCGCCACAGACTCTTGCAGATGTCCGGGTGCAGAATCCATTCTGTGGAGAGAACCTGACCTTTCCTGCTGAGTCTGTCTGCGCTCACATTGTTGACCCCCTGGATGAACCGCGTCAAAAGAGTCACCTTCCTTTCCTCCGCCCAGATGAGGAGCAGTCTTGCAATCTCGAACAGGGGCCAAGAGTGGGTCCCGCCTTGTTTCGCAATATAGGCCAGAGCTGTCGTGCTGTCCGAATTGACTTGGACTACCTTGCCCCTGATCTGCTTTTCGAAGCCGATGAGAGCCAGATGAATAGCTAAAAGCTCTTTTTGATTGATGTGGAGAGAGGTTTGCTCCACCGTCCAAGTCCCCGAAAGTTCCTGCTTCTCTAGAGTGGCTCCCCACCCCGAGTTGGAGGCGTCGCAACACAACACGAGGTTTGGGTTCCTCTGAAGTAAAGACAAGCCTTCTTTCAGTCTGGGCTCGTTGTTCCACCATTGAAGATGAGACTTGATGGAAGTCGAGATGGGAATGCAATCCCTGTCGAGGCTGTCCCCTTTCTTCCAATGGCGGTTGAGATGAAACTGAAGAGGACGCAAGAACAACTTCCCCAGGGTCACGAACTTCTCTAACGACGAGAGAGTCCCCAGAAGACTCATCCAATCTCTGACGGAGCAAAGATCTCTCTTCAGGAACGTTTGTACTTTTAGGAGGGCTGCTTGGATTCTCACCGACGACGGAAAAGCCCGAAAACTCCGACTGTGAATCTCCATCCCCAAATAAAGAATCTCCTGGGATGGAATGAGTTGTGATTTTTCCGAGCTCACCAGGAGACCCAGTTCTCTGGAGAGATCCAAAGTCATCTTGAGGTCCTTCAAACAACAATCGGCTGAGGAGGCTCTTATCAGCCAATCGTCCAGATACAGAGAGGCCCTGATTCCCCTTGAATGCAGCATGCTTGCCACGTTCAGCATGATCTTGGTGAACAATAGAGGAGCCGTGCAGAGTCCGAAACAAAGAGCCCTGAACTGGAAGACCTTGTTTCCGTCCATGAACCTCAGATAACGTCTGCAGCTGGGATGAATCGGAAGGTGGAAATAGGCATCCTGAAGATCTAAAGAGACCATCCAATCGTCCTTCCTCACAGCTGCCAGAACTGTTTTCTGAGTCTCCATAGTGAACGTCGAGTTTTGGACGTAACCATTGAGCACACTTACGTCCAGAACCGGTCTCCACCCCCCGGAACTCTTGGGTACTAGAAAAAGGCGGTTGTAAAACCCCGGAGACGTAACATCCTGCAATTCCTCTATTGCTTGTTTCTCTAATAAAAGAGACGTCTGTAGAAGCATGGCTTGTTTCTTGGGACCCTCTCTGTATTTGGGCGAAAGATCCACTGGATCTGTGACTAAAGGAGGATTGGTCAGGAAGGGGATCTTGTAGCCTTCCTTTAACACCTGGACGGACCAGGGGTCCGCTCCATTCCTCTCCCAAGCCTCCCAAAAGTGAGTCAACCTGGCCCCCACTGCTGTCTGAAGGAGAGAGCAGTCAGACTTTACCTCGGCCGGACTTGCCCCCTCTGCCTCTAGGTTTCCTTCCTTCTGGTTTAAAAGAGCCTCTTCCAGAGGGCTTCCCACGAAAGGACTGAGGACGAAACCCAGAAGAAGATTCCTTAGGTTTACGAGAGGAGAATGACGGAGGCAAAACTTTCCTAGTCGAATGAGTAACTAAGTCATGTGTGGCCTTCTGAGTGAGAGCAGTAGCCACCTCGCCCACCAATTCCTAAGGAAATAAAGAATTAGACAAAGGTGCGAAAAGAAGGCCCGTTTTCTGATAGGGAGACACTCCTGCGGAGAGGAAAGAGCACATCGTGGCCCTTTTCTTGAGAATTCCAGCTGTAAACAAGGCAGCAAGTTCGTTGGAGCCATCCCTCACACCTTTGTCCAAGCAGGACATCAAATGAACCAAACCACTAGTGTCCGTTTCCGTCATATCAGAGACCCTCTTACTCAAAGCCCCCAAAGCCCAGTCCAAAAAATTAAAAACTTCGAAGGCCCTGAAAAGACCTTTAAGCAAATGGTCGAACTCTGGAATGGACCACCAAATCTTCGTCTTCCTTAAGGCAAGACGACGAGAAGCATCTACCAAACTTGAAAAATCCCCTTGTGCAGAAGAAGGAAAACTCAAGCCCAACACTTCACCAGTCTCATACCACACACTAGATTTAGAGGCTAACCTAGCGGGAGGAAAGGCAAAGGCCGTCTTGCCAAAAGATTTCTTGGAGTCCAACCAAGAACCCATTAACTTCAAGGCCCGCTTAGAGGATCGAGAAAGAACCATCTTGGTGTAAACTGGAACCTTAGTAGCTTTACCTAAGATGAATTCAGAAGGCGGAGAACGAGGGGCCACAGGGGTAAAAGAATCCGGGAAAATTCCAGTCAGAATAAGCATAAACTTGCGAAGGTCCACAGCATGCTGATAATGCTTCTCCTCCTCATTCTCAGAGACTTCCTCAATAGGATTATCCTCATCCGACTTTTCCTCTGGTTCGTCTTCTGGCAGTGCAGCAACAGCCGCAGCCTGAACCGAAGGAACAACGTCTGGATGGGACTGCCTGTCAAGGCCAACATCTGTGTCAATTTGATGGGGAGAAGTAGAAGTAGATTGATGCGAAACACGGACATGTAGACGTTCATCCTCAACCAACAACTGTTTAGACCGCTTAGAATCCGACTGTTGTTGAACAGAAGAACGCTTGAAATCCGAAGGTAACTGTTGAAGATCGCCGCGAGGTCGCGTAAAGTCCGAGGACTGTTGCTGCGAACGATCAAAGTAGTCAGGATGTCGCCGCTGTAAACCAATGTTTTGACGCGACGCGTCCAAAAGTTGTTGCCGCGGGCGATCCACTACTTCAAATTGTTGCCGCGTCTCGTCCACTTGTCGACGCCGATGCTCTTCCCCGCGACCAGAATACGCAAACTGGTCAACCAAAACTCTCTGATGCGACTCATCAAAATTAACCTGGCGTTGAACACTGTGAATGGGAGACCGTCTAAGTGATAACTCGTCAAGACCAGATACCATCGAACGTTTGTGCGATAACTGGTCTGACATCGAACGCCCAGACACAACGCCAACACCTGGTTGATAAGAATCCATCAACGACGAGAGTTGTTCCTTCATAGACAAAAGCGCAGTCCATTTCGGATCAACAGAACTCCTAGAAGGAAGATTCGCACTAATGTCACCACGCATTTCAGGGGAAGAAAGCCAATCCGATGGAAGAGGAGGTGCATGAATAGTAACAAGGTCCGAATCGGAAGGAATCATATCCACACGAACACGGTGATCTGAACGTTTGGCCGGAGTGCAAGCGCTGGGAGAACGGAAACGTTCCGGTGAACCCCACGAACAACATCCTGGACGCACAGGCGATTCCCGACGCTGTGAATCAACATGGGAGCGTTTAAGCGGTCTCGACGCTCGCCGCCAGATCTCACTCCCCGACCCTTCATCGGAAGACGGGGATAACGTATGAACCTCACCTTTCCTACGATGAGGGTGAACGACCTGAGCTACGGCAACAGGAACGTTCGAGGGGACGTCTGCACGATTGATGATGCTTCTCGTTCCCTTAAGCCGTTCGACATTACTTCTCCCATGGGTTCGAGAGCTCGAAAGAGGTCTAAGGCTAGGTGAACGACAAGATCGTGCCGACGCACCCTCCGCAACACTAAACACATTATCAACACTTGTCACAACACCGAGAGAGTCACGATTCTTCGGTACCACATCAGACACTCGTGTCGACGCACCTTCCGCAACACTAAACACATTATCAACACTTGTCACAACACTGAGAGAGTCACGATTCTTCGGTACCACATCAGACACTGAAACACTTTCCACAGTTCCGATAGGCTCACGGTTTTTCAATACCTTTAACTCGGAAAAGATAGTATTTCTATCGGCTGCTAAGGACTCAACTTTCTCACCAAGAGACAAAATAGCAGTAAACATGTCCTTCATAGTAGGTTCCTGATCTACCACAACAGGGGAAGGAACAGGATTAGGAACAGGTAAATTAGGTAAGGTTCTATCCACAGAACGGGAAGAACTACGCCTAACTCTATCTCTCTCTAATCTCCTAACATAACGATCGAAAGTAAAAAAATCATCATTAGTTAAGGAAAGACACTCATTACACCTATCATTTAATGAACAAAATTTACCCCTACATTTTACACAAATAGAATGAGGATCAATAGATCCTTTAGGAAGTCGTGTACGACAACCCTCACTAACACACCTACGCTGAGCAGGGGAGGAGTCGGCCATTTTAAAAGTTAACGTGAGAGACCGACAAGCAAAAAGTAAGGGAAAAAGCAATAAAGAAAATCTCAAACAAAAAGATTTCAAGATAAGAACCAAGGAGAATTAATCAACGATAGCTTAAACTCAAAAAAGAACGTTGTACATCACCAAACAACTTCCCAAGAGAGTAAAAACACGAGAGCGAACTTCTGTATGTCAGTCAGCTATGACGGCAGAGAGAAGAACTGGAGTTGGTGTGTAGTTCCACCTGTTCTACCGCTAGGGTGCGGTTGGTACACCTGGCGTATCTTCGATAGCGCGAGATTTGAATTTTCTGCCCTGGCGTCAGGGACTTCAGCTCTTTTATATAACCAGCGGGTAAGTTTTATATTTAAAAACGTAAAACTTATCTGCACTCAAAAATCCACAATATAATTTACTGTATATATATTTATGAATCTGTGATGTACTGAGGGAGTGATAGGTGAAGTGCAATATGGCAAAGGATTATTATACTGTACAATATTACAAATTAATATATTTAAGACGATACTGATAACTCACTAAAATGCGCACACCTGTAGTTTACCTGTTGCTTGACGCATTGCGATTCCACACACTGCTTGTTGGCATGTCTCAGTTTCACGTTCTGCTAGTTGACAAGTTTCGAATTCGTGCGCAACTGGGCCCTAGGTTCACATGCACTGTGGCGACGCGTTACTGCTTCACGTGTTTGCTGGTGGTGTGATTTGGCCTTGCAAGCTGTTGCGAGGCATATTTATCAAAGAGTGTGCACCTGTTACAGGGGTGCAATACTTAACAGGACAATAGCCCAAAAATTTGCTGACAGTGCTCCCAGAAGTGTATACAGAATACTCAAATACAAAGTGTCTATCAAATGAATTAGCCCTCAAAGGCGGCATACAAGGCGTTGGGAAGCAAGGGTTCTTCTCATCTGAAAATCAGAGAGCTTCGTCTGGAGCATTGGAACTTCCATAAATGAAGGCTAGAGCTCCTTCTCAAGAGGAGACCATTCATCTTCTCTAGGGAAGCAAGGATACTTGCTCAACAAGTGTAAGGTCTTAGGTCTTCTACTTGTCCTAGGAAAAGTTAGGCGAAGAATGGCCGGAGTGACAAGTTTCAGAAGCTGGAATCTCGCCAACTTTCCAGACCTCAAGGATGAAACCCAGGGGAGAACGAATGCTCCAAGATCTCTTCTTCCTCCTACTCTTAAACATATCACAAGACGAGTCCAAAGTGCAGCTGTGCCCTATACACAATGGACATAAAGGGTAAGGATCAACCTTCTCCTTGCTCATAAAGGTGCCGGTCAATCCGACACTTCTTTCCATTCGCATACTGCCCTATTAGAGAGCGTCGAGAACACGTCCATGCAGCTCAACAGCTAAAATCAGAATGAAGGCTCTGTGCACTGACATACTCCTACCACCAGTGGCTACTGATTTTTCATGGCTCGTTTGTAGCTTCCGCCAGAATGTATTTGCATAGGAACAGATAATCATTATTTCAATACTTTTCAAGGTACTGTAGCCTACAGTATTTTCTTTTACAGATAGCTGTAGGCTATGTGTTTTTCACAAGTGTTGAAGGCAGTAAGAGGAAAATTATTGGTAGTCAAACGAGAATGAATGATTGGTTCTTTAGTAAACCTAGTCTACTAACCAGAATTAATATAAAGTATTAACTGGATTTCTTAAAATCTATGATAATTAAAAAAAAAAACTATTATTAAGTTATATTTCATTTACAAAGACTAGGTTGTCTTGCTAAATTTGTTTTATTACTTACAGTGCTATATGGCATAAGGTAACTAAAATTTGGAGTGATGAAGCCAACAAAATTAACTAATGAGAAAGATCACAGAATGGAACTTGTAACTTGTTCCCTAGTCGCAGTATATCTGAAGATTGTTAAACGTGTCCTTATTTAAGAAAAATACCACCACATCAACTCACTTGACAAAATCCTCTTCCATGATAGGTGGATCCCATAAACGCTGGAGCGGATGCTGTATCAACCCATAGAGCTGGTTGAGCATTTGATTACGATCTTGTTCCCAGTCCCTTTCATCTTCCAATTTCTTTGCGGATTTTTTCCGTCCCTGAAGAATTCAAATGCTTAAATCTATATGCAATACAGAACTATGTGCATCTTTAGTACAAAAGACTGAATTTCAAAATTTTGTATCTAATAACAAATGGTCATTAGTGTTGAGGAACAGCATCATTTGAGAGCTTTGATAAATTTATAATGCGTAAATATATAAACACAACTTCATTTCTAATAACATTTTCACAAAGCTCTTATGAAAAATCACAAATTTTAAAGGTAATTTTTATCTTTCCTAGCTATATAAACACGAGCCATTTATTAGGATTACAATTTCAGCACAGCTAGAAATTCGACTGTTAAAATTCATAACGACGTATCGGTAGTTACAGGTGGGTAACGGGAGAGGCCCCACACCCTTGACAGCTCACTAAGAAGCCCTTTTGACTCTCATCTAGAAATTGCGGGGTGGATGAAGAGGGAAGTATAACTTGAAGGATTCTGTTTTGTAAAGTTAGGGAAAATCACAAATTCTGAAAGTAATTTGTATTTTCCTTAGTTAAACAAACCTGGGTCCTTTAGTAGGAGTAAGATCCAGTGTAAGCTGGAGATGGCCAATAAAGAAATTACATAGGTTCTCGCAGCCACTACTAACCACTGGAGGTGGTGGATGGGTTATGTCAGTGCTCAGTGTACATACATACATACATATACCAAGGCACTTCCCCCAATTTTGGGAGGTAGCCGACATCAACAAATGAAACAAAACAAAAAGGGGACCTTTACTCTCTAAATTCCTCCCAGCCTGACAAGGGACTCAACCAAGTTCAGCTGGTAGTGCTAGGGTGCCACAGCCCACCCTACCCCATTATCCACCACAGATGAAGCTTCATAATGCTAAATCCCCTACTGCTGCTACCTCCGCGGTCATCTAAGGCACCAGAGGAAGCAGCAGTGTACTCAATTGTAATTCAGGCTTGGACTTGTGGGGTGGATGCAGTGGGAATTGAAACCAAAAGGAAAAATACAAATTAATTTTAAAATTCGTGGTTTGTTCCTACACGGAAACAAACCGCTTTTCTTTAGCAGGAAAGTCAACCTTAGGTAGGAGTAAGTCCCGCTTGCCCAACTACCTGGCTAGCGACCCGGGGTCATTATGCACAGTCCAGTGAGAAGAAAAGGAGCAACAGAACCCTGCATTCCATGACACAGAATGCTGCGCCCAAAAAAAAAGGGAAGATTGAAAGTTAAAGGCCATAATGTGTTGAGCTCAGTAGGTTGAATATAGAGAACTATCTTTGCAGGAATGTCCTGATAAGCTAATACAGGTATGACAAATTTTTAAAGAAATTTTTATTTTTCTTAACTATACAAACCTTGAGTCCTTTACATAGGAGAATGATAACTGAGAATAAGGCAATTAAAACTTTATAACAAGGTGCAAACAACCACGCTGGTTCACCAACAACTCTCTTAGATAGCAGCTGCGATTTTCCAGGGGGATGGTCCTGGCAGGTAAGTATGAGTAGAGGACTAAGGTTTGTATAGTTACGAAAAATAAAAATAATTTGAAATAATTTGTCATTTGTTCCTACTCAAATACCTACCACCATCCTTTCCATAGGAGACTAAAATTTAGGCAGGAGAAGTCCCCATTTTAACTGGCTGGAAATGTATCCCAGGAACTCAAAACTCATGTATTTGTCTCCTGGAAAGAGTTCAGCTTCCCTTCACCACATGTACCAGTGGTTTAACAATACCAGCAAGTCCATGGCCCTTGCTTTAAGGGTTGATTTGAGCCAAAAATACTGGCGAAATTATGTGAAGGGTCCGAGTCACTTCCTGAGAGGAGCTTTTATGATTACAAATTGGCCTGCTTACATCACATTCCCCCTCGTTAGGAGGGTCGGGAAAAGACACTTCTATACTTGCGTACAAAACAGTTCGGTGGAGCTTACCTGCCTATTAGATCGAGTCTAGCTGGCGAGGTTCTAGATACTGTGTCCCAAGAGAAGGGAAGATTAAAAGAGAGAGAAAGGCCACTTGCTCTTTACTTTTACCCTATAGAGTCCTTTCAATGACGTCACTGGGAATCGCCGGCGGCCATGCTGGAGGGCATACAAAGCGAAAACATGGCAGCTGCTACAGCGAATATGGACAATGAGAGCGACTTTGTCAAACAATTGTCGGGTGATGATAAGCGTTTTTACAAGCAGAAACTCGATCTAATTGATGGCCTAGATCCATACCAGATGCAGAATTCATTCAGTCAAAATATTGAGGATTTTCCCAGTATTTCATACATTGATATGGTGAACTACTTGGTACTGTCGGCCAACCCAGAACATGAGTGGGCATACATTTCCATTGAATAATCTGCTTCCAGAATTCGTTGTTTTTCCCTTTAATGTTTTTAAGTCCAAAATTAGATAAACACTGGGCCAATGAAGAGAGTGTTTATAATTATAAAGCTAATATTGATCATTTAGCCTAACCTAGTGTATTATAATTTTTGATTGTCAAAATGTATGTAAAAGTTTTGCATTATAATGTCAAATCTTTATCAGTTCATGCCTAAACATTGTGTTTGTGTTTGGTTACAAATGCTATAATTTCTTATATACATATAAACACATGATGGACAAACTCTATTGTAATGCTCTTGGATGATCGTTTTGCCTCCTTGAAATTAAATGCGCAAGTTCAATTATTTTTTCAATGTTTCATATATAAGTTGAAGACCCCTTTGGGTTAAACCAGCTTTCAGATATTATTATTATTTATAATCAATGTTTGTTCATCACATAGGCCTTTATGTCTGCACAATTTAATACGCAAATTAAAATAAATATAAATATAACTTAATTATATATAGGAATGAGCACCTTGACGAAATAGAGACCTAGGTAAGTAGCCTTTGTTAATATAGCCAATATGGGCGCTTTTAATTTTTGTTTTGAAAATCTGAGATGACCCTTTGATGTTTAAAAATTGAGATGCCCCCTGCCCCCACCACACTACACACTGAACTGACGATGATACTTGTCAAGTCACCTATGCGATCGGATATAGCATGTTTACACAGGAATAATGATACTTTTAGGGCCTAGCCGAGACTGACCTGATGTGAAATGATCAGAACAAATACGTGCGTAGGGTAGTGAGGATTCACGTGATATTCTGGTCAACCACAAGTCACGCCAGCACTTGGATAATTCTTCTGTATCTTTGTCCTGATTCTGAATAACTGCCGGTATGTGGTAGAAACTCTTGTCATCTCTTCGTCCTCGATTCCCACAGCCAACAATAGCGCAAAAACTGGGCATTGTGTGAATGTGAATGTGATGAAATGGCTAAATATTCAACAGTTCAACCATAGCTATTCACTGAACGCGTCTTTGTTTGCCCTCCAAGATGGCGGACCGGAAGTTTGATGACGTGTATTGAAAGGACTCTATACTAACATGTAACCTCTGCCTTCAATCAGGAGTTAGTGGTTCTGTGAAAAGAGTCGAGGGAGCTAAACCACCTGCTATGCAGCTACAGGAGAGAGTATCCACGGATCTCTGGTCACATCCCGCAGATAATGAGTAATGATGTCGTTTGACGTCTCCATACACATGCTTGGAATGCCTGCATCACAGAGAAATTCTTTCTAAAAGCAAAAGAGGCAATGATTCCTCTGATATCATGAAATTTTATCTGTGCTCTTCCTGAGGAAGAAGGTGCAGATGGTGAAAGGGTTCAAACAATCACTTCTCTCAGCCAAAACGAAATTGTGTTTTTTGATATCTTTTTTTTCGTCATTTTGCAGGCGCGGTGAGACGGCGCCTGTACACTTCAGATAGGGCCTTAGTGCTCTCACAGGAGACAATAACAACTAATCAGGTCATCAGGATCATCGATTACTGCCATAAAAATTGTGATCCATAAAGTTAAAAGCCTGGAATCCAGAATGAAAAGATTTCAAGTATTGGCTATGAATTTACGGACAAAGGAGAGCAAAACCTGCCTCCACACCCTTGAATGAGTGATTTTGAGAAAGAGACCATGAATTTCACTGACCCATTAAGCTGAGGATAATGTGAGCAAGAAATCATCTTCAAGGTAAGATCTTTATCCAAGGCTTGCCATAATGGTTCATAGGGTGCCCCCTTCAGGGAACGTAGGACTTGACAACGTTCCAGGATGGTATTCTCACCTCAACTGGAGGGCAGGTCTACTCATAGTTTTGTATGAGTATAAAGATTTCCTCTAAAGAAGAAATATCTACCCCTTTTAGCCTATAGCCTTGGCTTAAGGCTAAACGATAGCCTTTTATCACTGAAATGGAGCAAAGTTTCTTATTACAGAGGTATAACAAAACAGCGGCTATCAATGGTAAAGAGGCTACGAGAGGCGAGACACCCCTCTTACGACACCAACCACAAAAGACTTCCCATTTGGCTGGATAGACCGCTGTTGAGGACTTGCAAAGGCATCCTGACACCTCCTTTGCAGTCTCTTATGAAAAGCTTTAATACGAGATGCTGGATGGCTTCCATGCACAGTGGAACAGGTCAATGAGAGGAGGCAGCTCCCTTGGAGTCTCTGCCAGCAGAAGTAGAAGGTCCATGTACCTTTCCATCTGCAGTCACTTTGGAGTTATGAGGGTCATGTTGAAGTTGGGCATCACCCGTACTCGATTTAAAATGTTCCTTATTAGGCAGAGTAGCGGAAAACACACAAGTCGAGGCTGTCCCACGGGTGCTGAAAAGCATCCTCGAATGCCAACTCTGGGTCTGGAGCTGGAGAGTAGTATACTGGAAGCTTGTGGTTCAAAGATGTTGCAAATAGGTCTACCATCAGAGAACCCTACAAAGTCAGGATCTCCTTTGCTACACGATGACATAAAGACCATTCGGTACCACCTATCTCTGGTTTCCTGCTCAACCTGTCAGCCACAACTTTCCTTCTGGCTGGAATGAAGCAAACTGTAAGGGCAATCGAGTTGAGCTCCGCCCCCTCAAGTGTATCTAATGTAAGTTGGTACAACTGCAGTGACATTGTACCTCCTTGTTTGTTGATGTAGGCCACCATAGTGATGACGTCACTCATCAGCAAACACCACCGATTGACCTGTCAGAAGAGGGTAAAATGCTGGAGAGCCAGAAATTCTGTTTTCTTCTCCTGATCATTTGTGTGTTCTTGCGGTTCTGCTTTGGATCATACAAGTAAAAAACATAAAAACGCAACAATAAAAACTACTATAAAACATCACTGACGTTTACAACAAAATTCTAGCTGTAACATCTGTGGCGCACTACAATAACTCTCTCTCTCTCTCTTCACATTAAATTCTAATCATATCCCTTCAATTCATTTCCCTTCTTTTCATCATTTTTATCTAATTATTTTCAGCTTATTTCCTTTTAAAAATATTTGATTCTTTTCTACCTTATAGATTAATACAGCCATTTTAGTTTAAATACATACAGTAAATAGAATACAAAGCAAATGCACGCATTAAATTTACTGCTAATGATGAAACACAAAAGATTCAAATCCATTATACTTGAATTAAAAGTTGAGGTATAATCAATAGCAAAATCACTAAATTTTTAGCATAGAAAAGATTACTGTACATTAGGTTTGGTTGGGTAATAGGGAAAAGATGGATTCAGGTTGTAAACAAACACTTAAGTGGCACTGCTCTCTTCAAAAACAAATAGTAGAGATTCTCAAGTTGCACGTTGTCTGCTAAGCTAACGAATTTAGAATAGGAAGTGCTATGACGGCCTTCTAGAACGCCAGAATCATTGGGTTCCCCTTACACACACCAAGTCTGTTTTTACATTGATACACTGGCCCTTACGCAGAGAAGAAAATATTTCTTTGATATACATACATACATACATATACCAAGGCACTTCCCCCAATTTTGGGGGGTAGCTGACATCAACAAATGAAACAAAAACAAAAAAGGGGACCTCTACTCTCTACGTTCCTCCCAGCCTGACAAGGGACTCAATCTAGTTCACCTGGTACTGCTAGGGTGCCACAGCCCACCCTCCCACATTATCCACCACAGATGAAGCTTCATAATGCTGAATCCCCTACTGCTGCTACCTCCGCAGTCATCTAAGGCATTGGAGGAAGTAGCAGGGCCTACCGGAACTGCGTCACAATCGCTCGCCATTCATTCCTATTTCTAGCACGCTCTCTTGCCTCTCTCACATCTATCCTCCTATCACCCAGAGCTTCTTTCACTCCATCCATCCACCCAAACCTTGGCCTTCCTCTTGTACTTCTCCCATCAACTCTTGCATTCATCACCTTCTTTAGCAGACAGCCATTTTTCATTCTTTGATGTACATTCTGTTATTATGAATTCTCTTTCCTAACCTAACAGGTAAGTCCTTAGGTAGAACACAGTTTCAGAACCCAAAAATTTAACTTTGTACAAAAATCTCATAAGATAATACCCTAATTATAAAATAAAAACACAGAGGCAAATAAACGGAATATAATGACAAAATACCTTAGTAGCCAGAGCTGTATCCAGAGACGGTTTGTTAGAATGCTTTTCAAAGGCTTCAGTCAAGGTACAAGCAATGTAGGTTGTCATTTTAACAATATTCAACCAAGTAAGTCGCTCACTTGATGACATGTCGTTTCCTTCTACAACAGGAGATATTTCTGAGGCCAGTTTTGTCATAGCTGAAAATAGGAAAGAAAGGTGATACAGTCTAAATTAGCACATGTTTCCACAGTGAACAATAAGGCAATAATCTATTTACAACTTTTTACTGGTGACATAAGATGGAGCTGAATAAAATATACAGAAATAACTACTATTTCAAAGCACTTTAAAACACTGAAAATTAACTATGTACATAAAGACTCTTCCCTTGGTTAATACTACAAACTTTTAAAATAATTTGTATTTTTCCTAACTGTAAAAACCGGAGTCACTTATATTGGTTTACTTCATTTTTGCTTTTCCATGGCCAATGAAGGAAGCTCTGGGTGATAGGAGGATAGATGTGAGCGAGGCAAGAGAGCGTGCTAGAAATAGGAATGAATGGCGAGCGATTGTGACACAGTTCCGGTAGGCCCTGCTGCTGCCTCCGATGCCTTAGATGACCGCGGAGGTAGCAGCAGTAGGGGATTCAGCATTATGAAGCTTCATCTGTGGTGGATAATGGGGGAGGGTGGGCTGTGGCACCCTAGCAGTACCAGCTGAACTCGGTTGAGTCCTTTGTTAGGCTGGGAGGAACGTAGAGAGTAGAGGTCCCCTTTTTGTTTTTGTTTATTTGTTGATGTCGGCTACCCCCCAAAATTGGGGGAAGTGCCTTGGTATATGTATGTATGTATGACCAGAATTACAAGGGAACATTCTGATAACATTGTATGGTTGCAGCTATCTCAACTACTCCGCGACGAAACGGCTGGCCCAGCGGCAGTTGCCTCACTTTGCTCATGGTCAGGACTTGTGGGGTGGATGAGGCAGGAAATCTAACAAAAATGACTTTAAGGTTCGCGTAGCTAGGAAAAATATACATTTTTAAAATTTGTAGATTGTTCCTAGGGGAATACAAACCCTCGTCCTTTATAGGGATGACTTCCGTAGTGGGGGAGAAATGAATGATTGATTTTGAGTTTTCTGGCATGCTGACATCGTGGGTCATTGAAGACGATATTGTTTGTTATAAATAAAAAAAAGGAAATTCAATTTGAAGCCATAGAAAGTGAAGATGTCCTTATAAAAGTTAGTGTTCAGAAGACCTGCTTCTAAAATAAAACTAAAAGTATCAGTATTATTATTACAGTATTACTATCCAAGCAACAACCCTAATTGGAAAAGCAAGATGCTATAAGCCCAGGGGCCCCAACAGGGAAAAATAGCCCAGTGAGGAAAGGAAATAAGGAAATAAATAAATGAAGAGAACAAATTAACAATAAATCATTCTAAAAAAGGCAACAATGTCAAAACAGATATGTCATATATAAACTATTAACAACGTCAAAAACAAATACTGTATGTCATATATAAACTATAAAAAGACTCATGTCGGCCTGGTCAACAAAAAAGCATTTGCTCCAACTTTGAACTTTTGAAGTTCTACTGATTCAACTACACATCCTGCCCAAGAATCTTGACAAGGATGAACATGCCATCCTCACCTCAAACCCCAAAGACATACTGTATCTATTTCTTAAGGTCCTAAATGCCACAATAAATGCCATACTGTCAATTTAATGCTTGGTAAAAAATTATCACAGAGGATGGGATATCTTCTTGGTCTCAATTCAGCTGTAGCATTCTTTGCCAGAAAATCCGCCTCTCCATTTCCAGTCACACCTACGTGTGCCGGAACCCAGTAAAAATTAACTGTTATACCTAATGGCACGAAACCTCTGGTTGTGGTTTTCACGCCCCAGTTACTTATACCGACACCTATTTAGGTGAGCGAGCTGGGTTCATCCCTGGCATTCCTATGCAACTTTTTTCTCTGGTAATACATAGCAGTTATATACCTTAGAAATGATGCTAAAGGAGCATTTCACGGAGTGGCACAGGTGGAGCCCAGAAATCAACTGTTATACCTATCAGCCCAATAATGGAGCCGCATTAAAATCTTTAAAACTAAAGTTACTGGAATTAGAAACTTTTAAAGCTTGTAAGACACTGCTTGCATCACTAAAAATGGAAAAATGACCCTCTTTTAATGCTATTTTCTCAATAGCAGTCATTGTCTGTCAAATTTACGAAGAAGGTGGAGATATATCTGTGGACAAAAAAACACACTGCCATATTTCCAACTTTGTATTTAAAAAATAGAGAAAAGGATGCCATTGATGTTTATAATGAAAACAATTACTTTAAATGTAAAACATCAATGATATGAAACTCAAGTTTTTAATAGTTAGTTTTGTATCATTATTCAGTCGTACTAAAAAGAAACATGGCACAAACTTTGCATTTTGGTTGCGGCCTTCACAGGAATATAATCTTTTAATGCGTTGTTGATTCTAAAAGGAGAGATTACAGGAATTTAGTGGGGTGAGGTTTACTTTGAAGTCGGAAATATGGCAATGTATTTTTGACAAATAGTTTGGCAGTAAATAAGACACAATTGGAAATCATTTGTATTTTTTCTTAAGTAGACAAACCTTGAGCTCTTTACAGTGTATTTTATTTTGGCAAATTCTGAAAACTAGCCATAACACTTTTTAGCTCGGTATACAATGACTACCCTCCACTTACTATCGGGGGGGCGGTAGCGTGGGGCAGACCAGCCACCCCGCTCACAAACGCACAAGTGAAATGACGTCGCATTTTTATCGCAGGCCGGACTTTTTAGGGGGACTAGGTGACGGTAGGACAGGTATGTGTAAAGTGCTCAAGGTTCGTATAGTTAAGAAAAATACAAATTATTTCCAAATTTGTCATTTGTTCCAGCGCCTAATACAAACCATTTCACTCTTTACGGCAGAGACTAACCCTTAGGTGAGTGGTTCTTAACCAACTGGCTGATTTCTGACGTTGGGTGTGATTTTTGTGCTTTGCAACAAGCTTAATAGATACCCAGAGACCTCCCTAACTCTCAATATGTGTGTGAGAGCTAACAGTCTGGGCAATCTGTGCGATTGTGTGCAAACTAAGCATTATGACTTGACCAGATAAGGGAAAACTTGAGTTAAACTCCATAATTTGCCTACACTTTGCCCGACTCCACCTTCCATGAACAGGGACATAAATATATATACAGTCAGCCTCCATATCCCCCAGTTCTTTCTTGGCGATTCGCGACACAAAGAATCGTATGCAGTTTTGTATCTAATCACAAATCAAGGTTCGCTAAATTTTCTATAGCTAAATTATCTACTAAATATTCAAGAAAATTTTATATAATTGGGAAATTGAATGTGTTTGAGATGAAGTGTCTAAGGAGTATGGCTGGTGTATCTCGAGTAGATAGGGTTAGGAACGAAGTGGTGAGAGTGAGAACGGGTGTAAGAAATGAGTTAGCAGCTAGAGTGGATATGAATGTGTTGAGGTGGTTTGGCCATGTTGAGAGAATGAAAACTGGATGTCTGCTAAAGAAGGTGATGAATGCAAGAGTTGATGGGAGAAGTACTAGAGGAAGGCCAAGGTTTGGGTGGATGGATGGAGTGAAGGAAGCTCTGGGTGATAGGAGGATAGATGTGAGCGAGGCAAGAGAGCGTGCTAGAAATAGGAATGAATGGCGAGCAATTGTGACGCAGTTCCGGTAGGCCCTGCTGCTGCCTCCGATGCCTTAGATGACCGCGGAGGTAGCAGCAGTAGGGGATTCAGCATTATGAAGCTTCATCTGTGGTGGATAATGTGGGAGGGTGGGCTGTGACACCCTAGCAGTACCAGCTGAACTCGGTTGAGTCCCTTGTTAGGCTGGGAGGAACGTAGAGAGTAGAGGTCCCCTTTTTGTTTTTGTTTATTTGTTGATGTCGGCTACCCCACAAAATTGGGGGAAGTGCCTTGGTATATGTATGTATGTATGACCAGAATTACAAGGGAACATTCTGATAACATTGTATGGTTGCCAGCTATCTCAACTACTCCGCGACGAAACGGCTGGCCCAGCGGCGGTTACCTCACTTTGCTCATGGTCAGGACTTGTGGGGTGGATGAGGCAGGAAATCTAACAAAAATGACTTTAAGGTTCGCGTAGCTAGGAAAAATATACATTTTTAAAATTTGTAGATTGTTCCTAGGGGAATACAAACCCTCGTCCTTTATAGGGATGACTTCCGTAGTGGGGGAGAAATGAATGATTGATTTTGAGTTTTCTGGCATGCTGACATCGTAGGTCATTAATGACGATATTGTTTGTTATCAATAAAAAAAAAGAAATTCAATTTGAAGCCATAAAAGTGAAGATGTCCTTATAAAAGTTAGTGTTCAGAACACCTGTTTCTAAAATAAAACTAAAAGTATCAGTATTATTATTATTACTATCCAAGCAACAACCCTAGTTGGAAAAGCAAGATGCTATAAGCCCAGGGGCCCCACCAGGGAAAAATAGCCCAGTGAGGAAAGGAAATAATGAAATAAATAAATGAAGAGTAAAAATTAACAATAAATCATTCTAAAAAAGGCAACAACGTCAAAACAGATATGTCCTATATAAACTATTAAAAACGTCAAAAACAAATATGTCATATATAAACTATAAAAAGACTCATGTCGGCCTGGTCAACAAAAAAGCATTTGCTCCAACTTTGAACTTTTGAAGTTCTACTGATTCAACTACACATCCTGCCCAAGAATCTTGACAAGGATGAACATGCCATCCTCACCTCAAACCCCAAAGACATATCTATTTCTTAAGGTCCTAAATGCCACAATAAATGCCATACTGTCAATTTAATGCTTGGTAAAAAAAATTATCACAGAAGATGGGATATCTTCTTGTTCTCAATTCAGCTGTAGCATTCTTTGCCAGAAAATCTGCCTCTCCATTTCCAGTCACACCTACGTGTGCCGGAACCCAGAAAAAAATTAACTGTTATACCTATCAGCCCAATAATGGAGCCGCATTAGAATCTTTAAAACTAAAGTTACTGGAATTAGAAACTTTTAAAGCTTTTACGACACTGCTTGCATCACTAGAAATGGAAAAATTACCCTCTTTTAATGCTATTTTCTCAATAGCAGTCATTGTCTGTCAAATTTACGAAGAAGGTCGAGATATATCTGTGGACAAAAACACACACTGCCATATTTCCAACTTTGTATTTGAAAAATAAAGCAAAGGATGACATTGATGATTATAATAAAAACAATTACTTTAAATGTAAAACATCAATGATATGAAACTCAAGTTTTTAATATGTTATTTTCCTTAGTAAAATAAATTTTTGAATATACTTACCCGATGATCATATAGCTGTCAGCTCTGCTGCCCGACAGAAAAACCTACGGGCGGAATACGCCAGCGATCGCTATACAGGTGGGGGTGTACATCAACAGCGCCATCTGTCAAGTAGGTACTCAAGTACTCGATGTCAACAAAGAACCAATTTTCTCCTCTGTCCACTGGGTCTCTATGGGGAGGATGGGTGGGTCCTTTAATTTATGATCATCGGGTAAGTATATTCAAAAATTTATTTTACTAAGGAAAATAACATTTTTCAATATTAAACTTACCCGATGACCATATAGCTGATTCACACCCAGGGGGGTGGGTAGAGACCAGCATTACATGTTGACATTATATGAGCTAAGTATTCCGTATTTCATTTTAGCAGTTATTCAAAATAACAAACTTAAAATAAATAAGTACCTGGTAAGGAAGTCGACTTGAACAATTACTCTGCCTTTTTAAGTACGTCTTCCTTACTGAGCCTCGCGATCCTCATAGGATGCTGAGCGACTCCTAGGAGCTGAAGTATGAAGGGTTGCAACCCATACTAAAGGTCCTCATCAAAACCTCTAATCTAGGCGCTTCTCAAGAAATGACTTTGACCACCCGCCAAATCAACCAGGATGCGAAAGGCTTCTTAGCCTTCCGGACAACCCAAAACAATAATAAAACATTTCAAGAGACAGATTAAAAAGGTTATGGAATTAGGGAATTGTAGTGGTAGAGCCCTCACCACTACTGCACTCGTTGCTACGAATGGTCCCAGAGTGTAGCAGTTCTCGTAAAGAGACTGGACATTCTTAAGATAAAAGACGCGAACACTGATTTGCTTTTCCAATAGGTTGCGTCGAATATACTTTGCAGAGATCTATTTTGTTTAAAGGCCACGGAAGTTGCGACAGCTCTAACTTCGTGTGTCCTTACCTTCAGCAAAGCTTGGTCTTCCTCATTCAGATGGGAATGAGCTTCTCGTATTAACAGTCTGATAAAATAGGATAAAGAATTCTCTGACAAAGGCAAAGATGGATTCTTAACTGAACACCATAAAGCTTCAGACGGGCCTCGTAAAGGTTTTTAAATAGAACTTAAGAGCTCTTACAGGATATAATACTCTTTCTAGTTCATTTCAAACCATGCGATAAGTTTGGAATATCGAACGATATTGGTCAAGGCCGAGAAGGCAGCTCGTGTTTGGCTAGAAAACCAAGTTGTAGAACATGTAGCCGTTTCGGATGAGAATCCGATGTTCTTGCTGAAGGCATGAATCTCACTGACTCTTTTAGCTGTGGTTAAGCATATCAGGAAAAGAGTCTTAAAGGTGAGATCTTTCAGGGAGGCTGATTGAAGCGGTTCGAACCTGTCTGACATAAGGAATCTTAGTACCACGTCTAAATTCCAACCAGGTGTAACCAAACGACGCTCCTTCGTGGTCTCAAAAGACTTAAGGAGGTCTTGTAGATCTTTATTGTTGGAAAGATCTAAGCCTCTGTGACGGAAGACTGATGCCAACATGCTTCTGTAACCCTTGATAGTGGGAGCTGAAAGAGATCGTTCTTTCCTCAGATATAAGAGAAAGTCAGCTATTTGAGTTACAGAGGTACTGGTCGAGGATACGGATACTGACTTGCACCAGTTTCGGAAGATTTCCCACTTCGATTGGTAGATTCTAAGGGTGGATGTTCTCCTTGCTCTAGCAAACGCTCTGGTTGCCTCCTTCGAAAAGCCTCTAGCTCTCGAGAGTCTTTCGATAAACTGAAGGCAGTCAGACGAAGAGCGTGGAGGCCTTGGTGTACCTTCTTTACGCGTGGCTGACGTAGAAGGTCCACCCTTAGGGGAAGTGTTTTGGGAACGTCTACTAGCCATCGAAGTACCTCGGTGAGTTATTCTCTCGCGGGCCAGAGGGAAGCAACTAGCGTCAACCTTGTCCCTTCGTGAGAGGCGAACTTCTGCAGTACCTTGTTGACAATCTTGAACGGAGGGAATGCATATAGATCTAGATGTGACCAATCTAGTAGAAAGGCATCTATATGAACTACAGTGAACCCTCGTTTATCGCGGTAGATAGGTTCCAGTCGCGGCCGCGATAGGTGAAAATCCGCGAAGTAGTGACACCATATTTACCTATTTATTCAACATGTATATTCAGACTTTTAAAACCTTCTCTTGTACGTAGTACTGTTAACAAACTACCCTTTAATGTACAGAACACTTAATGCATGTACTACAGTACCCTAAACTAAAGCAGGCACAAATATTAAAGGTGATTTTATATCATGCATTTCCTAAACATGCTAAAAAGCACGATAAAAAATGGCAACCAATGTTTTGTTTACATTTATCTCTGATCTTAATGTAGAAACAAACTGGAGGTAGAGCTTTGCTTATTACCCAGACATATTTCCCATACTTTTCCCTTAGAACTACATCACATCTTCCTACTTTAGATATATATAGATATATATATATATATATATATATATATATATATATATATAAATATATATATGTGTGTGTGTGTATATATATATATATTTATATGTATACACATATACATACCTACATATATACATAAATACATGCATACATATATATATATATTACTGTATATATATGGGTTATGGAAAAAATCCGCGAAGTGGTGAATCCGCGATGGTCGAACCGCGAAGTAGCGAGGGTTCACTGTACTGCTGGGTCCGGGATAGGTGAGCAAACTATTGGGAGCCTCTTGGTCATCGAGGTTGCGAAGAGATCTATGGTTGGCTGGCCCCAGGTGGCCCAAAGTCTCTTGCATACATCCTTGTGGAGGGTCCAATCTGTTGGAATTATTTGTCCCTTCCTACTGAGACAATCTGCTATGACATTCAAGTTGCCTTGGATGAACCTCGTTACTAGTGAAAAGTCTAGACCTGTTGACCAGGTGAGGAGGTCCCTTGCGATCTCGTACCATGTCAGAGAGTAGGTCCCTCCTTGCTTGGAGATGTACGTCAAAGCCGGGTGTTGTCCGAGTTCACCTCCACCACTTTGCCTTGAAGGAGAGACCTGAAGCTTTCCAGGTCAGACGTACTGCCAGTAGCTTCTTGCAGTTGAAATGCATTGTCCTTTGAGTCGAGTTCCAAATCCCGAGCATTCCCTACCGCCTAATGTCGCACCCCAGCCTACGTCCGATGCGTCCGAGAAGAGAACGTGGTTGGGAGTCTGAACAGACAGGGGAAGACCCTTTCTAAGGTTGATAAAGTCCTTTCACCAAGTCAGACCAGACTTTAACTTTCCGGAAACCGGGATCGAGACCGCTTCTAGCGTCTTGTCCTTTTTCCAGTGAAAAGCTAGATGATACAGAAGAGGACGGAGGTGTAGTCTTCCAAGTGACACAAAAGAACCACGGATGACAGTGTCCTTACCAGACTCATCCACAGCCTGACAGGGCAGCGTTCCTTCTTTAGCATCTTCTGGATGGATAGCAGGGCTGGGGGTTGATCGTCTAGTTCAGCAACGTCCTCATCAGAGGGTTCCTTATCCGAAACTGATGAGGAAACGGCAACGGAGTGGGCAACGTCTGACTCGCTGAATCCGGTCGCACTGGTGGATGCGTGACGGAGCCGGACGCAAAATCATGGTACTGCTGCACAGTCTGTGAACTGTCAACCATGGGGACGCGAGGAAGTACAGCGTCAACCCGAAACTGTCTAGACTGTCTGGGTTGTGCAGTCAACACCCTACCGGGTTGCTGAGGTTGACACACTGCGTCACAACAAGTCACCTCTGCTGGTTGTTGAACGTCTTCCTAGTGACACACTTCAACAACCACCTCCGAGCGTCGCTTAACGTCAACGTGCGACTGGCAACCCACACTGGGTCGCATCGGTGGAGGAACCACCTCAACTGGCGGACGCGAGTAGGATACCTCAGTGTCAACAGGGCGCACAACCAACCGGTAGGAAGGTTGTTGGCCAGAAGGTTCTTCTCCGAAAAAAATCCTCTATCAAGGACACAAGCTTGGACTGCATGTCTTGCAGCAAAGCCCATTAGGGTCTACGGGAGCAGGTGTGGCAACAGACGGGGCTAGCGACTGAAGCGGAACCATTTACCATCCCTGGAAGCCTTGTTATGCTTTAATTAAAGTCCATAGGAGGCTAAGCAGCTTAAGGCTCCTCTCCAAATGACAGAGTCCTCAAAGGAATATCAGTAGGAGGGAGAACAGCACTTTCTCATCTACAGGAACCTTGTCCGAGAAAAGCTAGGTTATCTCAGTGAGGGTCTCACTGGTGCATAAGCAGCAGACCAGAAGGCAACGTTATGTAACTGCTTGACAGTCTGTGAACTGTCAAAAACTGAACTGTCAACCACAACAGGTGCGTGAGGACATACAGCACTGGTGCATTAGCAGCAGACCAGAAGGCAACGTTATGTAACTGCCTGACAGTCTGTGAACTGTCAAAAAACTGAACTGTCAACCACAACAGGTGCGTGAGGACATACAGCACTGGTGCATTAGTAGCAGACCAGAAGGCAACGTCATGTAACTGCTTGACAGTCTGAGAGCTGGCAACAACCAAAGCGGAGTGGTGGTGCATGGTGGGGACTGCCGTGGGTTGCGGAGACTGACGCACCGCGTCAAAACACGGCAGCTTGACTCCACCTTCCCACTGCTGATGCGGTAGCTCACGCATGTCAACGGAGGGTGCCGCACGTCGGCTAACGTCAACATGCGTCTGGCAGGGTCGACTGCGCATCGGTGGTGGAGCTCTCCGCAGCCGGAGTGTGGGAGCAGGCAGCCTCAGCGTGAGCTGGGCGCACAACCGTGGCAGGTTGTAGGCTAACGGGAGCAGTGTCAACCTTCTCCGCACGAAACTCCTGCATAACCGCAGCTAACTGAGTCTGCATAGACTACAGTAAAGACCACTTAGGGTCTACAAAAGCGGCAACAGACGGAGCTACTGTCCGTTGTGACTGAGGGTCTAAAACAGCGGGTGCGGCAACAGACGGAGTTACTGCCTGTTGCGGTACCACCTTGCCTCTCTTGGGAGGTGTGCAGTCGTCGGATGACTGCAGCGAGTCCGAACTGACCCAGTGGCTACACCTGGGCCGTTGGACTTGCGCGGAAGGGACCGACTTGCACTTAAAAAGCTGCGAGATGTGGTCCATGGTTTCTTACGAGAAACCTCTTCCGCAGACGAGGAATAAATGGGCTCTCTCGTCTTTGTGTGGGTGGGGCGATCTTGGGTAGATACGCCCGAAACCACGGAGGGAAAACGTCTGTTCGTTGATCAAGGCCTGAGGAACCCATAAGTCGTTCGACATTACTTCTCCCCTGGGCTTGGGAGCTTGTAAGAGGTCCCGGACTAGGTGAACGACTGGCACGAACAGACGAACCCTCGGACGCAACACTGTAACACTTTGCGCATATCACTTTATCACTTTGATTTTCTGTTTTGCACTTATTTCACTGAAATCGAAACTTTTACTGATTTCTACCTGAAACACGCAATCCTATCCTTCATTAAAAGGTAGTAATTGCGAAAACAGTCGTATAATGCAACAGAAAACATATATAAAGATAAAGAATTCAGTGGCTGGGAAAGAGACTAAACACTGGATCAAATAAACTACGTTTACAATCTCTCACCGCACATAGCCTGGGAACAAGAATAAAACCCTAGAAACGTTTTACCTTCTTCCCCTACAGCGACTAGGGAGGAGAGTAAAAACGAGAACAACGTTACCCGCTTGAACGAAACGTTTATTCTCCTCTCTCTCCCTCCGTCTCTATCTCTCTCTCTCTTTCTCTCTTGATTTCGCACCTGAGAGAAGAGCCCAACTATATATCGTTAAAACATGTTATTTGCTAAAGGAAAAAACTGAAAGGTTTTCCAAATAAAAAGTTCCTTTAATTTAGAATTTAAACCATTTAAGCTAAGAAAGAATGAACGAAACGCCAGAATCGGTTTACTCTTACTGCAAAGTGAAACCGTGATACACTCTCTCTCTATCGTAACGATAGAACGCATGTTGAACGTTCTGAACGTCAACAACTGCGTAGACTAAAAAACTAAACGTTAGTTCATCTTTGAAAACAGTACGAGACTATCAAAGAAATTCTTTCATAAAACATTAAAATTTAAAAAGTATTAAATTCTTTAAAGGTTAAATACGATATAACGGGCTCAATGTTAATTAACTTCGGTTCCAAGTTAGGACCGCCTACTATCAGGAAAGGTCGCATAAAAACAAACATAAAAATTTATTTTTATATGTTTATAATAAATGGAAAGTTAATCGAAGAGGCCTATAAAGGCGGAGAGATATAAAATATATAGATCTATAACGTGTTAAGCAAAATTACCAAAAACCTAAACACACTTCCGTCTAAGGGAAGGGTCGGCCATTTAAAAGTGAAAGAGAGTCCATACTCTCTTCGTCACCATAATTAAATCTATCCAAAACGAGTTCAAGTTTTGAAATGAAGATAAAACCCCTGCATAGCGAAAGCTCAAAACTGGAATAGTGTACTTCACCAAATCGTTGTGAAAACAAATCCAGTTAGTAACAGCGTATTTAGTAGGTCTTGCCAGTGGCACGACAGAGAGAAAATTGGTTCTTTGTTGACATCGAGTACTTGAGTACCTACTTGACAGATGGCGCTGTTGATGTACACCCCCACCTGCATAGCGATCGCTGGTGTATTCCGCCCGTAGGTTTTTCTGTCGGGCAGCAGAGCTGACAGCTATATGATCATCGGGTAAGTTTAATATTGAAAAAGTTAGTTTTGTATCATTATTCAGTCGTGCTAAAAAGAAATATGGCACAAACTTTGCATTTTGGTTGTGGCCTTCAGAGGAATATAATCTTATAATAAATTGTTGATTCTAAAAGGAGAGATTACAGGAATTTAGTGGGGTGAGGTTTACTTTGAAGTCGGAAATATGGCAATGTATTTTTGTCCTAAGGTACAGGTCGACCTTCTTTGTATTTTTTCAAAATAGTTCGGCAGTAAATAAGACAAAATTGGAAATCATTTGTATTTTTTCTTAAGTATACTGTACAATCCTTGAGCTCTTTACAGAGCATTTTATTACGGCAAATTCTGAAAACTAGCCATAATACTTTTTAGTTCGGTATACAATGACGACCCTCCACTTACTAGCGGGGGGCGTAGCGTGGGGGTACACCAGCCACCCTGCTCACACACGCACAAGAGAAATGACGTCGCTTTTTTATTGCAGGCCGGACTTTTTAGGGGAACTAGGTGATGGTAGGGCAGGCATATGTAAAGTGCTCAAGGTTCGTATAGTTAAAAAAAATACAAATGATTTCCAAATTTGTCATTTGTTCCAGCACCTAATACAAACCACTTCACTCTTTACAGCAGAGACTAACCCTTAGGTGGGTGGAAGTCCTTAACCAACTGGCTGATTTCTGACATTGGGTGTGATTTTTGTGCTTTGCAACAAGCTTAATAGATACCCAGAGACCTCACCAACTCTCAATATGTGTGTGAGAGCTAACAGTCTGGGCAATCTGTGCGATTGTGTGTGAACTAATCATTATGACTTGACCAGACAAGGGAAAACTTGGAGTTAAACTCCATAATTTGCCTAGACATTGCCCGACTCCACCTTCCATGGAGAACGGGGACATAAATATATATATATACAAATACAGTCAGTCTCCATATCCACCAGTTCTTTCTTGGCGATTCGCGACACAAAGATTCGCGAAATTTTCTATAGCTAAATTATCTACTAAATATTCGAGAAAATTTTATATAATTGGGAAATTTTTTTTTTCCATTTCAGTACATACATACATATAACAAGGCACTTCCCCCAATTTTGGGGGGTAGCCAACATCAACAAATGAAACAAAAACAAAAAAAGGGGACCTCTACTCTCTACATAAATAACAGATTGTAACATATTTTCCTTTTAATCTAATGCTTATTTATTTACAATTAATTTTATATCAATAAGTACATTTTCAAGTTGGAAAACAAAATGAACATTACTTTTCTGTATGTACTGTATGAACACAAAGATACTACACATACCAAACATTACTGTAGCGATACGTTTTTCTTTCATTTCGGTAAATAAATAACAGATCGTAACATATTCGTTCCTTTCAATCTCATGATTATTTATCTACAATTAATTTTACAGCAATAAGTAAATTTCCAAGTTGAAAACACAATGAAGAGAACTGCATAAAATACTTTATATTAGGTTTTTATGTAGAAGAAAAGTATAAACAAAAATTTCATAGGGCCACTCTGGAACGAGTTATTAATGGAAATGCAACAATATAGGATGATTAGGGATAATGGAAAACTAAAATAATTGGAAGATACAAAAATACTTATTCAATACTGTTTTGTTCTTTATCTTATTTAGAACAAATAATTTCGAGTGAATACTTTTCTTAGGGGAACTCTGGAAGGAGTTACTGATGAAAATCTTCACACATCTTAGCAGCGGCCAACATGGATTAGTAGCTTCACACAGGCCTTCTGTCACAAATTGAGTGAAAAGACCTGGCAGAGCAAGGTTGTACTATATTAGCATTGTATTGCAGGCAGTCATTCCTTTCCTTCATTCAAAATCCCACGGAATTCAAATATTGCTACACTTACCCCTGGAATACTACAAAAATCACAAGAAGAAGTTAAAAGGTATCTCTTACCACATTATCTAGGGCATTAGTTATGCGGGTCCACCTCCACCCGACTCATGAAGATGCCGCAAGGACAACCTTCAAGGCCAGGGCAGGTGCTCATACATATACTTACAAAGAGAAAACACAAGCATAAGCGTGGAACAGTGGTCTAAGCAGACTCGTTGTAGTGGTTTGCGGACTGTGGCCAGATGTTGCACGCAGACTGCCTAGTGTCCCAATGCCGACCACACTCCAACGTTCACTACACAAAAAGATAAAAAGGTGGAATACCCAGAAATCTGGCCAAAAGGCAAACAGTCAAGAGAACTGGGCACTAACCCCTCGATTTTTTATACAACGCAAGGGGACCACCCAGCTAGAACCTCAAATTTCCCTATTATTTTTTCTTGGGTTTTCGTCTCTCTCCGCAGTGCTATGCAGTCATAAATAAGAGCAGCCGTATACTTTTTAGGTAAGATCTCTTCAAGCTTAAGTAAACTTTAAAAACATTAGGAGAAAGGAAAAAAAATGTAAATGAATTCTAAGCTGGTGACAGGACACAGGTAGGTGGAACTACAGCATATTGAAAGAAAATTAACAAAAAATTTATCACAAAAATGAGAAAAAAAGTTGACAAATACATCAATAATAAAATTTCTATTCTAAGAAAAAACTAGTATCCCTCTTCATTTCAGTCCTACACTAACTAGACTAAAAATGCTTTGAAAAAAATATAAACCATTCACATATTGTACACTCATATGAATATATGAATACAAATACTAAGGAAAAGGTTTTAGTACTCAGTCAGTTACACATAAAAAAACAATATAAACTACAAAAAATCCTCCTTCAAATTACCATCCCATCGGGTTCCAGACACAAAACACACATGTTAACAGCAGCCAACCTTGGCAGTTCGGATCAAGACAAAGCCTTTTTGGTCAAGGCCAAGAAAGTTCCTAGCTTGTGACATGAGAAAACTTCAAGCTTGAAGGAGAACCCCCACCATATTGAGGTTCACGATCTATACAGTGAGTCAACAGGGTCTGGACATAAATCTCCGACTACCTACTGTTAAAGATTCGCAACCATAGGGTTTTTTTTCACTCAAGTGTCCACTGCACTAATATCCTAAAAATTCCCCACAGTAAATCATTGCTTGCCCTCACCTAGCACTTTCAAATTCCTCTATAGTACTCTGTCACCGGCAGGATACTCATTTTTTTTTTCTAATTTAAGCACTGATACGTTACATGACAACTGGGTTGAAATTAAAAAGGCCTCAAAAGCAGAGGGAAGTCCTAAGTGCTCTCGCTGCCTATCTTTAATAGGTTCCACAGAATTCTTTAATTCAGATAAGTTTATCCCAGTGACCCTGGTTTCTGACAATCTTAATTTTATAAATTTCTAGTATATGATCCCTGCTGAGTGCAGGGCACTGGCATTCTGAGAAAAAAACAAAAACAAAGGGGGTCATGAAACAAATGGGCAAAGAGCTTATAATAAATTAAAGTAAAATTATAATTTGAAATTTGTATTTTCCATAGATACATAAAAAATAGGTTTTTTTTCACACAAACCCCTTATCATTATTAGAATGTGTGCCTAGGACGACAACCGTGTGTAAAGTGAGGCCAGAGCCACTGGCCCAGCAGCTTCTGCAAGAAGAAGGTAAGATAGCTGGCAACTACAGTACAGTATACAATGTTTCCAGAATACCACTATTCCTTTAACCCTTTTACCCCCAAAGGACGTACTGGTACATTTCACAAAAGCCATCTCTTTACCCCCATGGACGTACCAGTACGTCCTTGCAAAAAAATGCTATAAGAATTTTTTTTTTCATATTTTTGATAATTTTTTAAGAAAATTCAGGCATTTTCCAAGAGAATGAGACCAACCTGACCTCTCTATGACAAAAATTAAGGCTGTAAGAGCAATTTAAAAAAATATACTGCAAAATGTGCTGGGAAAAAAATAACCCCTTGGGGGTTAAGGGTTGGAAATTTCCAAAGAGCCTGGGGGTAAAAGGGTTAAAATTCTGGTTGTGGAAGAGCGACAACAGAGTAAACCCTTACAAATGACGAGGGTTTGTATTTGCGTAGGAACAAACAATATCAATTACTGACCTTTCAAAACTAAGTCCCATGATCTCCGCTGGCATTCTTCATCAACAGACTTGAAGTTCACCAGTACACTGTACAATGTATCAAAATTTTGCTCCTGCAAAATGAAATTTGAGCCACACTTTCGAAATGATAATGCCGAATCTGTAAGTTAAAGAAGAATTTGATATCAAATTAGAGGAAAATGAAAACATTTCAGAAATTTCATAACTCCTAACTACATAAACCTGAGACCTTTAATAGGAGTGTGACTTCAGTGACGCTGGAATGCACATTTAAACCTTTAACATGAGTTCTTTACATAAAAGAATGATAATACGTAAAAGAATGATAACAACGAAGCTGGAATAGGGCAACTAAATTTTGCAATAAGGTATCAACAAATGCGACGGAGCAACACCAGCAACTCCCCTCCGTGGTGGCTCACTGACAAACTACTTTGATAGAAGATGCGACTTTCAAGGGGGTTGGTGATGGCAGGAAAGTATGAGCAAAAGACTCAGTTTTGTATAGTTATGAAAAATGACAAATTTGGAAGTAATTTGTATTCTTCCTAACGATACAAACCTGTAACTATTTATAGGGGTATTACTTTAGGTGAAGCTGAAAGACGAGCCATTAGATCTTTAGCGAGGGTTAACCACCTGCCTGCTAGTTAGAGGGGGGGGGGAGTAGCTACCCCTCTTACTCAAACACCTAGGATGTGAGCCTGACTTAGCTTGGATGTAGGACTTCAAGGGGGACTGGTGCTAGCGCGCCAATCTGTATAAATATACAAACCAAGGCTATTTATAGAGGTTGACTTACCCTTTAGGAGGGTGGAAGTCCTTGCCAATCTGGCTTTTTGGCTTTGACCTGGGCATTCCCCTTTATGTGTTTAGCACATAACAGGAGGAAACTTTACACCTCGCTAAAACCATGCTATGCATGGTCCGCAGCCTACTCAAGCTGTGTTCATGATACTAGCAATGTGATCGGCAAGGTAAGAGTTCTTCCGAGTCATACGAAAATTCAGAGGTTACCAAGACATTCCCAATACCAACCTCGATAGGGTATGAGAACGTAACAGTAAAGGCACAATACCAGGTTACACAAGGGAACAATGGTTTACCTGCAGTTAGTTGAGGTCAGCTTTGCAGAGGACCCTGGATTTTGATTTCACCAAGAGAGGGAAGAATGAAGAAAAGGTGCCAGCCATTCTTAATCATTCGTTCAGACTAATCCCGGGTAACCAGTCCCCTCAACATTCTGCTACATGTCCATCAAGGAGCCCGAGGTGTTGTGGAGCCATCACAGGACCAATGGCAAAGGCTTCCATGCTCCTGTGGATTATGTCTTGCAAGTAGTAGGTGGTAAAGGTCGTTTGACTCTTCCACACCCCAGCTTGTAGAACCTGCGCCACAGTAGTTTCGTTTGAACGCCAGGGACGTAGCAATACCCTTGACATTATGTACTCTGGGTCGAAGTGTCAGAGGAGGATCCATATTTACTGCCAGGTCAATAACCTTGCGAATCTAGGCAGATATGGTGTTATTCATGATCCTTCTCTTGACCTTCCCTGTGCTAACGAAGAGTGCTGGCACAGTGGGTATGCTGCTGCTATGCTTTTGAGATAGTACCTCAAAATCCTTACTGGACACAGTTGATCTGGGTCATCGGTTACAGAAGGACTCGTTATCCGGAAGGAATAGAATCTAGGATCTGCTAGCCCCAAATTTTGAGTCTTTGCAACAAACTCAGGAATGAAGCTGAAGCTTACCTCTCCCCATCCCCTTGAATGGGCGATGCCATACGAGAGACTATGAAATTCCCTAACTCTTTTGGCTGAAGCCAAAGAGTAGGAACATCGTCTTCAAAGTGAGGTGGCGATCTGTTGCCTAGCGTAATGGTTCGTATCGAGGACCCTTCGTGGACCAACGGACCCGAACCACGTTTCATGGAGGATGTCTCACTTCCGACTGGGGACAGGTAAGTTCATAAATTCGTATGAGGAAAGTTCCAGCGAAGAGGAAATATCTACTCCTTTCAGCTTAAAGCCGAGACTCAAGGTTGAGCGGTAACCTTTTACTGCAGAAACCGAGAGGAGCATTCCCTTCCGCAGGTGCACAAGGAACTCCGCTATTGCTGGAATAGTGGCATCGAGGGGAGAGATACCCACAGAGGACATTCCACTTTGCTTGGTAGACTGAAGCTGAAGATCTTCGCAGGTGTTCAGCCATCCGCTTCGCAGCTGGTTGCGAAAATGCTCTCTGAGTGAGGAGGTACTGGATAGTCTCCAGGTGTGAAGTTGTAGCGAAGCTATGGCACTGTGGAAAATGTTGGCATGTGGTTGTCTGAGTAGATCGTGTCGCGGAGGGAGCTCTCTTGGTGGAAGCTCCGTCAGGGGCTGCATGAGATCCAGATACCACACTGTGTGATGCCATAGAAGAGCTGTGAGGGTCATTGAGAGATTGACCGATATTCTGGTCTTTTTAAGTACTCTTTTCATCAGACAAAACGGGAAACAGGTGTAAACGTCAATGTTGTCCCACAGTTGTTGGGATGCATCTTGCCAGACAGCCTTGGGGTCGTGTACTGGTGACCAGTACAGCGGGAGCCTGAAATTCAGGAACGTTGCAAACAGGTCCACAGTCTGGTAACCCCATAAAGTCAGGACTTTATTGGCTACCAGATGATTCAAAGACCACTCGGAGCCTACCGAGTCGCTCTGCTCAGATTGCCCGATAGCACATTCCTTTTGCCGGGAATGAAGGGAGCTGATAGGGTCACCGAGTTGTCTTCTGCCCATCTCAAGATCTCTACTACTAGATGAGATAGGGGCAGCAAAAAAGTACTGCCTTATTTGTTGATATAAGCCACTACTGTGGTGTTGTAGCTCATCACCATCACTCAGTGGCCTGCCATGAACTTTTGGAACTGTTGAAGGGCCAGTTAGGCAGCCTTCATCTCTAGGAGATTTATGTGCTGGTGCTTTTAGAACTCTGACCATAGGCCTGAGGTCGTGTGGTGCAGGATGTGGGGGCCCCACCCTTCTTTTACTGCATCTGAAAAGAGCAACAAGTCTGGAGGAAGGACAAGAAGGTTGATGCCCTTTGGCAGATTCTCGTCTGCCGTCTACCACTCAATGTCCGTCCGTTCCTCTGGTCCCATGGGAATCAGATTGTCCAGGGAATCAAAGGCCTGATTTCAGATGGACTTTAGCTGCGATTGGAGAGATCATATCCACAGGCGCCCATTGGGAACTAGACGGGCCAAGGATGATAGGTGCCAGAAGAGACATAACCACCTCAGGGCCAGGAGTTCTTCTCGTCTGAGGAATGGTCTTGCAACCTTCATCAGCCTCACTACCCTGTTGTCTGATGGGAAGACTTTCTGAAGGTCGAATTCTATTATCATTCCTAGGTATAACAGTCGTTGAGAGGGAAGCAGTGATAACTTCTTGAGGTTTACTATGATCCCCAGATCTTGGCCTAGCCTCAGAAGCTCGTCTCGGTGTTGAAGAACAGTCGCCACCGAGTCTACTAGAATCAATGCAAAACCTATTAAAGAAAACTTCTCATAAAAATTGCGATTAAATTCAAGCTGGGCGATGATTTCAAAATAGCCCGCGTGCACATCAAAGCCGTCTCAAAGATGTTGGAAAGCATCCTCAAATGCTGCCTCTGGGTCTGGCACTAGGCGGCAGTGTACCATAAGCCCCCGGTTTAGTGAGATCGCAAACAGGTCGACTGTTGGTAAACCCAAAAAAAGTCATGCTTCTGTTTGCTATTTTAGGATGCAAAGTCCACCCAGCCAACTACAGTATTTGCATCCTCCTGCTGGACTTGTATGCTTTAACATTCTTTTTGCCAAGAATGAAGAGGGCCGATGAAGTGATCGCATTGATCTCCACCCATTTCAGTATTTGCACTGCTAACCGGCAAACCTGCAACGAAGCGGTATGGTACCTCCATGCTTGTTCACATAAACCCCCACAGTGGCGTTGTCACTGAAAACTGAGTGATCCGTCGCTAGAGAACAAGTGTTGGAGAGATAGTGGAGCTCTAGAGGGTTAATGTGGCATCGACATTCCTCATCTGACCATCGTCCAGTCGCTAGACGTTGCAAATGTGCCCCCACCTTTCTTCAATGTATCCGTGAACAGCCTTATTTCTGGACGCGTAGAGTAGGGCTGAACCCTTCAGAAGATTGACTTCGTTCAACCATCACTCCACATCTCATCTGTGTTCTTCCCCTACCACAACTAGCATTCGGGGGGGGGGGGGGTGATGCCCTGATTGCCATTGCATGGAACACACCTGGACACATCCATTCAGTACATGCCACTCCAAGGACACTGGATGACCTAGCAACCTAGGCCACTGAAGTGCCTGCACCCGAGGCGTTCCAGGCAATCAAGTGACTGAAAAACTCTTGAGGACCGTGTCAATGTTCATTCTTAAGTATATACTGGTATCTAGAAGTACGCATCCTTAAGATCAATTGTCATCCTGAAATCCAAGGGCCTAATTAATTACCAGACTGATGTAGCTGCAGTTTCCATTTTGAAGAGTCTGCAGAACAAACTCATTCAATAGTGACAGGTCTATGACTGGTCTCCAGCCTCCAGATGCCAGAGTAGACTGAAACCTGGGTACCTGCCATAGACCTCTAGGAGAACGTCCTTCCCTACCATGGTTTGGTTCTACATCGATCTCTGATCTCTGATGATAGGACAATGATGTCGTCAATGGAGGAATCAGAGGAGAGGAAGAGCTGATGTATGGGATAAGGTACCTGGACCATAGAACGTCTACCATCCACAGTTTCACACAGTGAAACCCCTATATCCTCCATCTGGGTTGTAGACATCCACTTGCTTGGTTGTTGGCCTCCCTTATTCCTTGTTCTTCGCCTGCCCCTCGACCCTATCTACTTGAAGAAGGTGCCTGTTGTTCTGTTCCCCTTCTCAAGGTGAACTGGATAGGGTGGTAATCAACTTTGAGGGTAGGTTTATGAGCCTCTCACACTAGAAGTGAAGGTCTTTGTTGACTAGAAGTGGAAGAGGCTTGAAGGCGCCAGAATGACGCGGCCTGGTGAAGAAGCCAGCCTTGGCTCACCTTCCTAGACTTCTCATCACTGCCTCCACCTCTTTCATCAGAAAATGGGAGGGGCCCTTGACAGACAAGTTTCTAAGGTGTAGGACCTTCCTACAGGCGATCTGCCTTTGGAACTTGGAGGCCATGGTATTAAGCCTCTTCACCACACAGTTGGCCCACTGGTTGGCAGACTGAGGGGTGAAGAACTCACAGCCCTGGTGCTCTTAAGAGCAACATTCTTGAATGCCTTGTGCTTGTTGGGGTCCATAAGATCCTGTGTCAGACAGGAAGCCGACGGTACCTGAATAGTGGTCAATACAGGAGGCTCCCTAAAGGGTTGCCATGGTCATGCTCTCAACATTCAAGGCATCATTAGCAGCAAAGGTGACAGGCTGGGAGGATAACCAATGCACCGACATACCCTGTGCCAAAGCGAATACCACAAAGTCAAGTGGCAAAGGGGAGAGAGAAGCCTCTTGGATCTTAAAGTACTTCCTCTGCCAAGCAAACACAGGGGGAATGATCTTAGAGGATCTCCCTCCCCTAAGCGAGTCCTTTCTCGCTGTACTACTTGCAAGTGGAATCAGAAATGACAATTTTACTGACTGACAAGTGGGCAAGGCTTCACTGCACCACCCGCCGGTCGTCATAACTGACTCATTAATAATTCAATGTCCTAATCTTATTTACAGGATGAAAGGTTCGTAATAATGTAGGAACAAATTAAAGAATTTAACTAAAATTCTTTATAAATAAAGGCAATTACTTCTATTAATACACTGGGAACCATCAATCTGACAAAGTTAATCAGAAAACCTTGTGGTGCTGTATTAAGAACGTTGAAAAGGAACATTACCACTTATATTACTAGACTTACCTACAACCTTCTTGGGAAGCTCTCTGCTGCTAGTAACATATGTGACTGCATACTGCCGTGTACTGGAAGCCTCCTGAAGCGCATCCAAACTCAATGGGATAACAAAATCAAACGATTCCATCTGAAAAATAGTAAAATGAAAAATAACTTACTTTGCCATAAAATATTGAATATCTAACACATTGCTTCAAAATTTAATTTACAGTACAGTGAACCCTCGCTACTTCGCGGTTCGACCATCGCGGATTCACCACTTCGCGGATTTTTTCCATAACCCATATATATACAGTAACATATATATATATATATATATATATATATATATATATATATATATATATATATATATACAGTGATACCTCGGTACTCGACCATAATCCGTTCGAGATCCGTGTTCGACCTCCGATTTGTTCGAGTACCGAATTTTTTTTCCCCATAAGAAATAATGGTATATATTCTATTCCGTTCCCAAGCACTCGAACAGGCCCAAAATATTAATAAAACGTGTACCTAAACAACAATAATTATCTAAATGTGTATGAAATTGGTCAGAAAATCCTATAAAACAATTTTAAACCATTTACTGTACTAAAATAAAACAATTTTAAACCATTTTCTGTACTGTAGTGAACATACCTTTGAGCAGCGGTTCGATGGCATACAGGGATGGATGTGGAGAGGATGGAAGGGGGAGGTTACTGCTTGGAAGGAGAGTCCCCTTCCATGATGTGGCGGGGTAGTTCTCCTTCAGGAGTTGTTTCTCTCTCCAATGAAAGGGTGGGCAGATCTATTTCAGGGGTTTCTTCTCTTCTTTGTCTCTTCTTTGGAGGAGAAACAGGCTTTGATGTAGCAGCTTTCTTTTCTTTTGTGAAAAACTGGTCTATTGTTAATTGTTTCTTCCTCCTCTGCAGTATTCTTCGAAAATGATACATGACACTATCATTAAACATATGCACTGCCCGGTTTGCTACTGCAATTTCTGGGTGGTATTTTTCAGCAAAAGCCTGCACATCTGCCCACTTGGAACAAATTTCATTGATGAGAGAACTTGGAACATCCTCCCTTACCTCATCCTCTTCTGAAGATTCCTGCTCCACAATCAGATCCTGCTGCTGTTGTTGTTGCAGGTGCAACAATTCCTCCACAGTCAACTCGGTAGAATGGCTTTCTACAAGCTCATCAATATCATCCTTGTCGACCTCAAGCCCCAAACTCCTGCCCATGACAACAATTTCCTCAACGACATCAGTGTCATCAGAAATTACAGGGGTAGCAGTGCTTGGACCCGCCTCTGGTTGGAAACCTTCAAACTCCCTCTCTGTGACACATGATGGCCACAGCTTACGCCAGGCAGAGTTCAATGTCCTATAGGTCACACCTCGCCAAGCTTGGTCAATCATGTTAACAGAGTTGAGGATGCTGAAGTGTTCCTTCCAGAATTCCTTTAGGGTCAACTTCGTGTCACTGGTCACTTCAAAACACTTTCTGAAAAGGGCCTTGGTATAGAGTTTTTTGAAGTTTGAAATGACCTGTTGGTCCATGGGCTGGAGTATGGGAGTAGTATTGGGGGGCAAGAATTTGATTTTGATAAAGCTGTATTCTTCTTTCAAGTCATCCTCGAGACCTGGAGGATGTGCAGGAGCATTGTCCATAACCAGAAGACATTTCATTGGCAAGCTCTTTTCAATGAGGTAAGCCTTAACCTGGGGGGCAAACACTTCGTTTATCCACTCAGTAAAGAATTGTCTTGTGACCCAAGATTTAGTGTTCGAGCGCCACATAACTGGTAGTGCACTTTTACAAATATTATTTCGTTTGAACACCCGGGGGTTGTCCGAGTGGTACACTAACAAGGGTTTGATCTTGCAATCGCCACTTGCATTTGCACACAGCAACAATGTTAGCCTATCTTTCATTGGCTTGTGACCTGGCATCTTCGTCTCGTCCTTGGTAATGTACGTATTGGCTGGCATTTTCTTCCAAAATAACCCAGTCTCATCACAATTAAAGACTTGTTGTGCGATCAAATTTTGTTCATTTATGTACCGATCGAATTCCCCCACGTATTTATCGGCTGCAATTTGATCCGAACTAGCTGCCTCCCCATGCCTAGTAACACGATGAATACCTGTTCTATTACGAAACTTTTCAAACCAACCCCTGCTCGCTTTAAATGTAAATGAATCACTTTCACTGGTACTCGGACTTTTCTTCACTAATTCTTCATAGATATGCAACGCTTTTTCACAAATGAACGCTTCACTAACACTTTCCCCGGCCAACTGTTTTTCTTTAATAAATATTAAAAGCAACTTTTCCATCTCCTCAATCACTTGTGGCCTTTGCTTAGTTACCGCCGTAACTCCCGTTGCAACATTCGCCTTCTTAATCATTTCTTTATGCTTTAAAAACGTAGAAATGGTCGACTTCGCCATTCCGTATTCTACCGCTAAATCGGACACTCGTACACCATTCTCATATTTCGCTATAATTTCCTTCTTCAACTCGATCGTTGTTCGCACTGTTTTCCTCTTCTCCTTCCCCTTAACACTCATTACTTTCTTGGGACTCATTATGAAAGCTAAAAAAGCAATTAAAAGCACTGAAAATCACTAAATCACAACGAATGCTGATCGCGCGTTGTCTGAGTGACGCTCTCGAGAGAACTGATGCTTCCCGAACAAGCGAGAGTGGCCGAGATGGCGCGATCATCACAAAGCCCATGCGGTCGTCACGTGTTCGGCTGGTCGAGTACCGAATTTTTGGTCGAGCACCGCAGCAAAAATTTCTCGAAAATTTTGGTCGAACTCCGAATTGTTCGAGTATAGAGTCGTTCGACTACCGAGGTATCACTGTATATATATATATATGTATGCATGTATTTATGTATATATGTATGTATGTATATATGTAGGTATGTATGTGTATACATATAAATAAATATATATATATATACTGTATATATATATATATATATATATATATATATATATATATATATATATATATATATATATATATATATATATATATATATATATATATATATATATATATATATATACAGTATATATATCTAAAGTAGGAAGATGTGATGTAGTTCTAAGGGAATAGTATGGGGAATATGTCTGGGTAATAAGCAAAGCTCTACCTCCAGTTTGTTTCTTCATTATGATCAGAGATAAATGTAAACAAAACATTGGTTGCCATTTTTTAACGTGCTTTTTAGCGTGTTTAGGAAACACATGATATAAAATTGCCTTTAATATTCGTGCCTGTTTTAGTTTAGGGTACTGTAGTACATGCATTAAGTGTTCTGTACATTAAAGGGTAGTTTGTTAACAGTACTACGTACAAGGGAAGGTTTTAAAAGTCTGAATATACATGTTGAATAAATAGGTAAATATGGTGTCACTACTTCGCGGATTTTCACCTATCGCGGCCACGTCTGGAACCTATCTACCGCGATAAACGAGGGCTCACTGTATTCATATCACTTTAACATCTCATTAACGCACAATAATCAATTGTAAGATAAGTGTTCAAGAAATATGATAGGGAAAATTTTCCATCAAACGTTACTCAAGGGGATCATCAATGCCATAAGTCTTCATCATAATGCAAATTTAATTGTTAACTTAAGGATAAAGGGATTTGCTTCCATTTTAAACAGGAAAACTCGAACCACGGAGGTTTAGACTGAGGACAGGTAAGTTCATAACTGTATGAGTAAGGAAAGTTCTAGCCATGAAGAAATGTCCATTCCGTTCAGTCTAAAGGCAAGGCTTAAGTCTGAGTGATAGCCTTTTACCACCGAGACTGACAGGCACATTTCCTCATGCAAATACACGAGGAACTCCGCTATTGCTAGAATAGCAGTATCAAGAGGAGAGATACCCCTTCCATGACACCAACCACAGAAGACCTTCCTATTTGCCAAGTAGCCTGCTGCTGATGATTTTCGCAGGTATCCAGACATCCTGATTGCAACTTGTTGCGAAAACTTCTCTCTGAGAGAGGAGATGCTGGATAGTCTCCAGGCGTATGGCTTTGTAGAATATGTTGGCATGTGGCTGTTTGAGTAGATCGTGTCATGGAGGGAATTCTCTTGGAGACTCCGTCAGAAGTTGCAGAAGGTCCAGAAACCATTCCGCGTGATGCTATAGTGAAGCTATGAGGGACATTGAGAGGTTGACCGATGTTCTGAGTGCCCTGCTCATCAGACAGAACGGGGGAAAAGCGTTAACGTTGATGTTGTCCCACCGTTGTTGGAATACATCTTGCCAGTCAGCCTTGGGGTCTGGGACTGGGGAATAGAATGGGAGCCTGAAGTTCAGGGCCACTGCAAAGAGGTCCACTGTTGGAGAACCCCATAAAGTCAGGACTTTGTTGGATACTAGATGATCTAAAGACCACTCAGTACTCACTAACCGAGATGCTCTGCTAAGTTTATCGGCGAGCACATTACTCTTGCTCGGAATGAAGCGTGCCAATAGTAGTATCGAGTGAATCTTGGCCCATCTCAGTACCTCTACTGCTAAATGGGATAGGGGCTGCGAAAAAGTACCTCCTTGCTTGTTGATGTAAGCCACTACTGTGGTCCGCCAGGAACTGTTGGTAGGTAGTAGGTTGGCCAGGGCACTAGCCGCCCGTTGAGATACTAACGCTAGACAGTCATGGGATCCTTTGACTGGCCAGACAGTACTGTACTACATTGGATCCTTCTTTCTGGTTACGGTTCACTTTCCCTTTGCCTACACATACACCGAATAATCTGGCCTATTCTTTAAAGATTTTCCTCTGTCCTCATACACATGACAACACTGGGATTATCAAACAATTCTTCTTCCCCCAAGGGGTTAACTACAGCACTGTAATTGTTCAGTGGCTACTTTCTCTTGGTAAGGGTAGAAGAGACTCCTTAGCTATGGTCAGCAGCTCTTCTAGGAAAAGGACACTCCAAAATCAAACCATTGTTCTCTAGTCTTGGGTAGTGCCATAACCTCTGTACCATGGTCTTCCACTGTCTTGGGTTAGAGACCTCTAGCTTGAGCGTACACTCGGGCACACTATTCTATCTTATTTCTCTACCTCTGGTTTTGTTAAAGTTTTTATAGTTTATTTAAGAAATATTTATTTTAATGTTGTTACAGTACTGTTCTTAAAATGTTTTATTTTTCCTTGTTTCCTTTCCTCACTGGGCTATTTTCCTGTTGGAGCCCCTGAGCTTATGGCATTCTACTTTTCTAACTGGGGTTGTAGCCTAGAAAGTAACAATAATAATAATAACTGTTGAAAGGCCAGAAAGACGGCCTTCATCTCTAGGAGATTTATGTGGAGGTATATACTCTTCTGACTCTGACCAGAGACCTGAGGTCGTGTGGTACAGTATGTGGGCCCCCCACTCTTTTTTTTATGAAGCGTCTGAGAACAGCATCAAATCTGGGGGGAGGACGAGAAGATCTACTCCCTTTCGTAGGTTCTCGTCTGGCACCCACCATTCGAGGTCCGTCTGTTCCGCTGATCCCGTGGGGATCTGAATGTCCAGGAATCGAGAGCCTGATTCCACCGGGACTTGATTCGCCACTGGAGAGATCTCATCCTGAGGCGACCGTTGAGAACTAGACGGGCCACTGATGAAAGGTGACCGAGGAGACGTAACCACGTCTGGGGCTGGAAGTTCTTTTCGTCTGAGAAAGGGTCTTGTGACCTTTCTCAGCCTTGCTGTTCTGTCATCTAATGGGAAGGCTTTGTGGAGATTGGTGTCTATTATCATGCCTAGGTATACTATTCTCTGCAGAGGTTTGTAGACTGTAACAAAGGATATTTTCCTGTTTTTATGCATCAATTTTATTTTTTATCCATTCAAAGCTTGTTCCATTTTGAGATTTGAGTAACTTTTATGAATAACGAGTCCGACACCCCCACAAGACCTACCCTCTCTCGGAATGTGAAAGAAGGTATGTGCGGGGGAGGGGGGTCATTTCAGTGATCTTAGCCTTGTCACAGTTATTTAACCATGTTTCAGATAATGCTAGTATGTCCAAATACTTCCAGTTTGTTAATTCTCGGATTTGAATAGTTTTATAACCCACAGATTGTATATTTATATAGCCACAGTTTATGACATCCTTAGTATCCATGATCAGTATTTTCTGCAAGTCTTTTCAATTCCAAGTCATAAGCTATGTGGTCGCTTGGTTTGTTTAACTTTGTGCAGATAACACACTTTGACATTTGCGAATTAACATTGCATTAAATGTTATGCCCTACCCACCATTAATCATACAGATAAAAATAGCAAAATAACGAGCCTTCGTCCATTTCTTTACGAAAATTTAAGTTTCACAGGAAATATTAATGTGTCATATTTGAACCCAAAACGTGCTATGCGTCAATTTTATCGACGCATTATGAGCTGTCAAAGGACGACGTCGATATTAGCGATGCCTCATTTTAAAAATTTCCCGGGATTCACTCGGACCTCATGAAACTTGCTCATTGACGTAGATACGGTATATTCTTTAACCAATCAGCTTGCAGTTGGAGGAAAGAGTTGCCAGACATTACATGGTTTACATACAATAAAAGGGAAAAGGTAACATCATATTTCAGCAAGTGGGGAAAGCTATCGACGTACGTTTGTGTGTTAGAGGTAAGAATGTTTTTCATTTCCAGCACATTTTATCATTAATTTCTAGTTCTATTAATTACAGTGGCCTTTCACGATGATAATAATGATTCTTTATCATATACTAATGAATTTGACATTGACAATTACAGTGATTGTGACATATCAAATGATGAAAGTGACGATTGTCCAAACGCAATCGGTAAAATTTATGGGTACGAACAAATCTGCCTGAAAAGGATGTATAACACAAAATTGAATACTTTAAATATGTTATTTTCATTAGTAAAATAAATTTTTGAATATACTTACCCGGTGATCATATAGCTGTCAGCTCTGCTGCCCGACAAAAAAACCTAAGGACAAAATACGCCAGCGATCGCTATACAGGTGGGGGTGTACATCATCAGCGCCATCTGTCGAGCAGGTACTCAAGTACTGTACTCCATGTCAACACAGAACCAATTTTCTCCTCGGCCCACTGGGTCTCTATTGGGGAGGAAGGGAGGGTCCTTTAATATATGATCACCGGGTAAGTATATTCAAAAATTTATTTTACTAATGAAAATAACATTTTTCAATATTAAACTTAGCCGGTGATCATATAGCTGATTCACACCCAGGGGGGTGGGTAGAGACCAGCATTACATGTTGACATTATTAAGAGCTAAGTATTTTGTATTTCATTTTAGCAGTTATTCAAAATAACAAACATAAAATAAATAAGTACCTGGTAAGGAAGTCGACTTGAACAATTACTCTGCCTTTTTAAGTACGTCTTCCTTACTGAGCCTCGCGATCCTCATAGGATGCTGAGCGACTCCTAGGAGCTGAAGTATGAAGGGTTGCAACCCATACTAAAGGACCTCATCAAAACCTCTAATCTAGGCGCTTCTCAAGAAAAGAATTTGACCACCCGCCAAATCAACCAGGATGCGAAAGGCTTCTTAGCCTTCCGGACAACCCAAAAACAACAATAAAAAACATTTCAAGAGAAAGATTAAAAAGGTTATGGAATTAGGGGAATGTAGTGGTTGAGCCCTCACCCACTACTGCACTCGCTGCTACGAATGGTCCCAGGGTGTAGCAGTTCTCGTAAAGAGACTGGACATCTTTAAGATAAAAAGACGCGAACACTGACTTGCTTCTCCAATAGGTTGCGTCCATTATACTCTGCAGAGATCTGTTTTGTTTGAAGGCCACTGAAGTTGCGACAGCTCTAACTTCATGTGTCCTTACCTTCAGCAAAGCATGGTCTTCCTCATTCAGATGGGAATGAGCTTCTCGTATCAACAGTCTAATATAATAGGAAACTGCATTCTTCGACATGGGTAAAGAAGGTTTCTTATTAGCACACCATAAAGCTTCTGACTGTCCTCGTAAAGGTTTAGTTCGTTTTAAATAGAACTTGAGAGCTCTAACAGGGCACAAGACTCTTTCTAGTTCATTTCCAACCAAATTAGAAAGGCTTGGAATATCGAACGATTTGGGCCAAGGACAAGAAGGTAGTTCGTTTTTGGCTAGAAAACCAAGCTGCAAAGAACATGTAGCCGTTTCAGATGAAAATCCGATGTTCCTGCTGAAGGCGTGTATCTCACTGACTCTTTTAGCTGTAGCTAAGCAGACGAGGAAAAGAGTCTTCAAAGTGAGATCTTTAAAAGAGGCTGATTGTAGTGGCTCGAACCTTTCTGACATAAGGAATCTTAGTACCACGTCTAAATTCCAACCTGGTGTGGCCAAACGACGCTCCTTCGAGGTCTCAAAAGACTTAAGGAGGTCCTGTAGATCTTTGTTGTTGGAAAGATCTAAGCCTCTGTGACGGAAGACTGCTGCCAACATGCTTCTGTAACCCTTGATCGTGGGAGCTGAAAGAGATCTTTCCTTCCTTAGGTATAAAAGGAAGTCAGCTATCTGAGTTACAGAGGTACTGGTTGAGGATACTGATACCGACTTGCACCAGCTTCGGAAGACTTCCCACTTCGACTGGTAGACTTTAAGAGTGGATGTCCTCCTTGCTCTAGCAATCGCTCTGGCTGCCTCCTTCGAAAAGCTTCTAGCTCTCGAGAGTCTTTCGATAGTCTGAAGGCAGTCAGACGAAGAGCGTGGAGGCTTGGGTGTACCTTCTTTACGTGTGGCTGACGCAGAAGGTCCACTCTTAGAGGAAGTGTTCTGGGAACGTCTACTAGCCATTGCAGTACCTCGGTGAACCATTCTCTCGCGGGCCAGAGGGGAGCAACCAACGTCAACCTTGTCCCTTCGTGAGAGGCGAACTTCTGCAGTACTCTGTTGACAATCTTGAACGGGGGGAATGCATAAAGGTCTAGATGGGACCAATCCAGAAGAAAGGCATCTATATGAACTGCTGCTGGGTCCGGGATCGGTGAGCAATAACTTGGGAGCCTCTTGGTCATCGAGGTTGCAAATAGATCTATGGTAGGTTGGCCCCACAAGGCCCATAGTCTCTTGCATACATTCATGTGAAGGGTCCATTCTGTTGGGATGATTTGACCCTTCCGGCTGAGGCGGTCTGCCATGACATTCATGTTGCCTTGAATGAACCTCGTTACTAGAGACAGGTTTAGATCTCTTGACCAGGTGAGGAGGTCCCTTGCGATCTCGTATAACGTCATCGAATGAGTCCCTCCTTGCTTGGAGATGTACGCCAAGGCTGTGGTGTTGTCGGAGTTCACCTCCACCACCTTGCCTAGAAGGAGGGACTTGAAGCTTCTCAAGGCCAGATGAACTGCCAGTAGCTCCTTGCAGTTGATATGTAACGTTCTTTGATCCGCGTTCCACGTGCCCGAGCATTCCAGACCGTCTAATGTCGCACCCCAGCCCGTGTCCGATGCATCCGAGAAGAGAACGTGGTTGGGGGTCTGAACAGCCAGTGGCAGACCCTCTCTGAGGTGAATGTTGTCCCTCCACCAAGTCAGTGAAGACTTCATCTTCTCGGAAATAGGGATCGAGACCGCTTCTAGCGTCTTGTCCTTTCTCCAGTGAACAGCTAAATGAAATTGAAGGGGTCGGAGGTGCAGTCTCCCTAACGCAATGAACTGGTCCAGTGATGAAAGCGTCCCTATCAGACTCATCCACTGTCTGACTGAACATCGGTCCTTCTTTAGCATGTTCTGGATGCATTCTTGGGCTTGACTGATTCTGGGGGCCGACGGAAAAGCCCGAAAAGCTTGACTCTGAATCTCCATTCCTAGGTACACTATAGTTTGGGATGGGACGAGTTGGGACTTTTCCAAATTGACCAGGAGACCCAATTCCTTGGCCAGATCCAGAGTCCATAGTAGATTCTCCAGACAGCGACGACTTGACGAAGCTCTTAGAAGCCAGTCGTCCAAATAGAGGGAGGCTCTGATGTCTACTAAATGCAGGAATTTGGCAATATTCCTCATCAGTTTCGTAAAAACAAGAGGAGCCGTGCTTAGGCCAAATCACAGGGCTTGAAATTGGTATACAACCTTCCCGTAAACGAACCTTAGAAAAGGTTGGGAATCTGGGTGGATGGGGACGTGAAAGTAGGCGTCCTTGAGGTCTAAAGAGACCATCCAGTCTTCCTTCCTGACCGATGCTAGAACCGACTTTGTCGTCTCCATGGTGAACGTCTGCTTTGTGACAAAGACATTCAGAGCACTGACGTCTAGCACCGGTCTCCACCCTCCTGTCTTCTTCACGACTAAGAAGAGACGGTTGTAGAAGCCCGGGGATTGATGGTCCCGGACTTTGACTACCGCTCCCTTTTGAAGTAAGAGAGACACCTCTTGCTGCAAAGCTAGTCTCTTGTCCTCCTCTCTGTACCTGGGAGAGAGGTCGATGGGAGTTGTTGCTAGAGGGGGCTTGCGCAAGAATGGAATCTTGTACCCCTCTCTGAGTAACTTCACAGATTGTGCGTCTGCGCCCCTATTCTCCCAGGCCTGCCAGTAGTTCTTGAGCCTGGCTCCCACTGCTGTCTGAAGAATGTGGCAGTCAGACTCTGCCTCTAAAGGACTTGGAACCTTTCTTCTTGCTCCCACGTTTACCTTCGGCACGAGCACCTCCTCTGCTGGAGGCTCTGCCACGAAAGGGCGGAATGAACCTTGACGCTGGAGTATCCATCCTGGGTCTAGACACGGAGGGCAAAGGGGTGGCTTTGCGTGCGGATGACGCAACCAGGTCATGTGTGTCTTTTTGAATCAAGGAGGCAGCAATCTCCTTGATCAACTCCTCAGGGAAGAGGCACTTCGAGAGAGGAGCAAACATAAGCTCCGATCTTTGACATGGGGTTACTCCAGCTGACAAGAAGGAGCAAAGGTGTTCCCGTTTCTTGAGGACCCCGGAAACGAAAGAAGCCGCAAGCTCACTAGAACCATCCCGTATGGCTTTGTCCATGCAGGACATTATGAGCATGGAAGTTTCCTTGTCAGAAGGGGAGGTCTTCCTGCTCAACGCTCCCAAACACCAGTCCAAAAAGTTAAAAACTTCGAACGCTCTGAATACTCCTTTCATCAGATGGTCTAAATCCGAAGGAGTCCAACAAATCTTGGAGCGTCTCATGGCCAGCCTGCGGGGAGAGTCTACAAGGCTTGAGAGGTCGCCCTGGGCAGAGGCAGGAACTCCCAAGCCGAGAACTTCTCCCGTGGCATACCAGACGCTAGATCTGGAAGCAAGCTTGACAGGGGGAAACATGAAAGCTGTCTTCCCAAGCTGCTTCTTGGACTGCAACCAATCTCCCAGCACTCTAAAAGCTCTCTTGGATGAGCGGGCGAGTACGAGCTTCGTAAAGGCAGGTGCGGATGACTGCGTGCCTAAAGCGAACTCAGAGGGAGGAGAGCGTGGTGCTGCAGACACAAACTGATCAGGATATAAATCCTTGAACAGTGCAAGCACTTTCCTAAAGTCCAAGGAGGGAGGCGTGGTCTTGGGTTCGTCGATGTCCGTGTGCGGGTCGTCAAGATGTGCAGCGTCGTCATCATCAGAGAGTCCATCGTCTGAATGTTGAAGAGGAAGCGGCAAAGGAGTAGGAATCAGCTGGTCGGCTGAGTCCGGCAGCACGGGTGCATGCGTGACTGCACTGGACGCAACGTCATGGAACTGTTGGTCAGTCTGTGAGCTGGCAACAACCATAGCTGTGTGGGGAAGCAAAGTTTCTACTCCTGACTGACTAGTCTGCTGCGGGCGAGTAGCGGTAACCACAGTGGGTTGCGGAGGTTGACGCACAGCGTCAAAACAAAGCAACTTAACTCCACCCTCCTGTTGTTGTGGTAACTCGCAAACGTCAACGGAGCGGAGCGTGCGTCTGTGAACGTCAACGTGCGGCTGGCAGGGTACACTGCGCATGGGTGGTGGAACTCTCACAGGCGGAGTGCGGGAGCAGGTAGCGTCAGCGTCTGCTGTACGCACAACCGTGGTAGGTTGTAGGCTAACGGGTGCAGCGTCAACCTTCTCCGCACGATACTCCTGCATAAAAGATGCTAACTGTGTCTGCATAGACTGTAGCAAAGACCACTTGGGGTCTACAGCAGCAGGTGCGGCAACAGACGGTGTTACTGCCTGTTGCGGTACCACTTTGCCTCTCTTAGGAGGTGTGCAGTCATCGGAAGACTGCAGCGAGTCCGAACTGACCCAGTGGCTACACCTGGGCCGTTGGACTTGCGCGGAAGGGACCTTGCGTTTGAGAGGCCGTGAGACCTTGGTCCATCGTTTCTGGTGTGAAACCTCTTCCGCAGACGAGGAATGAACGGGCTCTCTCGTCTTCTTGTGGGTGGGGCGATCTTGGCAAGATACGTCCGAAACCACGGAGGGAACGTCTGTCCGCTGATTAAAGCCTGTCGAACCCTTTGGTCGTACGACATTGCTTCTCCCCTGGGCTTGGGAGCTTGCAAGAGGTCCCGGACTGGGCGGACGACAGGCACGAACAGACGCACCCTCAAGCGCAACACTAACACTTTTCACAGCACTACCACTCACTTCACTTCCCACTGCACTCTTACCCTTCAACTCCCTGACGTCTGCCATGAGTTGGTTGCGGTCACTCGCTAATGACTCGACTCTCTCACCCAGAGCCTGGATGGCACGCATCATATCTGCCATCGAAGGTTGTTGAGTGCTAGAAGGGGGATCAGGAGTAACCACTACAGGGGAAGGAATAGGTTGTGGGGCATGGGGAGAGGAAAAATCAACTGAGCGAGATGAACTCCTCCTGACTCTATCTCTCTCTAGCCTACGTGAATATTTAAGGAATTCGACAAAATCAAATTCCGAAAGCCCAACGCATTCCTCACACCGATCTTCCCATTGACAGGATTTACCCCGACAATTGGAACAAATGGTGTGAGGATCGATAGAGGCCTTCGGAAGACGCCTAAAACAGTCCCTAGCACTACACTTCCTGTATTTAGGGACTTGAGAAGGGTCAGCCATCTTGAATTAGTCAAAGGGGTAATTCAAAATCTATCCAAGTCGTCAACAAATAATCCAAAATTCAATCAAAGAATGCAAGGAAGTATTGAAGATAACCTCTGCAAAGCGAAAGCTAAAAACTAGAAATGAGTAGGCCTACTTCACCAAATAATGTGAAAATCAATCCAGTAAGCAACAGCGTATTTAGTAGGTCTTGCCAGTGGCACGACAGAGAGAAAATTGGTTCTGTGTTGACATTGGAGTACTTAGTACCTGCTCGACAGATGGCGCTGATGATGTACACCCCCTCCTGTATAGCGATCGCTGGCGTATTTTGTCCTTAGGTTTTTCTGTCGGGCAGCAGAGCTGACAGCTATATGATCACCGGCTAAGTTTAATATTGAAAAATGTAATATACAATATGAATAGGTTTTATATATTTTTTCACATATGCTTATGCTTTCTTTTTTTGTTCATAAGGTAGGTAATAATAGTTAATAATAGTGTTGGCCAGAATGTGCGTATGCAATTACACAATTACAAATACACATGCACATCTATTCAACAAACAATTATTTCTTGTACTGTATATCTATTATAAATTTCCTTATGATCATTCACTAAATTTGCTAACATTCTGACATGAAAAAAATTAAATTGCAAGAATTTTTAAATGAGAAAATAATAGTTTTGTGATAAAATCCCAAAACTTATGAGGAGCCTTTGTATATCAGCGGCCAGTTCCTCACGCACTGATTAAAAGTGGACATCAATGAGGAGCCTTTGTATATCAGCGGCCAGTTCCTCACACGTTGATTAAAAATGGACATCAACTAACCTAAACTTTCCCCCCTAACCTAACCTACAAGCCATGTCCTTACCTATTTACCTAACGGGGAGGGGGGCTAACACCCCCTTGCGACACCCCATTACACTGCCGTATTCTAAGTTAGACATATTACATACAGGTGGCCGCTATCGTACATACACCCCCAAACATATTTAAAACCGTAAAAACCCAGTTCTAACGTTAACTACTATAATATGAACATATTTAATACAATATGCAAATATTTAGGTTTCATTGTAGTTTATTACATGGCAATGTATCCTAGTATTCCATCACACCATGGAATAATATACAAAATTACCAATATTTAAAGCAAAATGGAAACACGACCGAACAAACCTTGGCCTTTCCACTACGTTAAACTGATCTCTCACCATTATATCTCTTAATATTTCTGAGAAAAATACTTACCTCCGGAATTATGATTCACCCTGGTTTCAATTATTTCCTAACATAAGACGAAACTTTGCGATAATACAGAGTTATTAACACCAACACTTGAAATGACAGATAGTAACTTAGAACTTTGTTTTTGTTCTGCCAAAAGTTTTGCCGCCTTATTTATAAACATTGTTGCCAACTTGCGATTATTATTTACAGATTAAATAACCCTAATATTCCTTAAATTAGATGTCTATTGTTAAAACAATTAATTAAATAAAAATATTCTATTCGTAAATCTCATCAATCTCTCTTATCCAAATATATATATAAAATATTTGGATATGATAATTAAATACGCAGATATGGCAACAATGGCAGCTGATCTCATATTGAGTATTGTTGGTCTAAGCCTATATAACGGCACCCCTTTCTGGGTGTTATTTTAGTTTGGATTTCCCCTTTTCAAATGTTGGTTAAGATTTCATTTAATATTTCTTTCCTGTCTTTCCATAATTTGTAAATAATATCTGTATGATTTAATAATTCTTCATTTGCTATTCCAGGCTATAGTAAGATTTTTACTATGCCTTCTTTCAAAATAAAGTAATAAAACTATTGTTGAGGAGGCTCTGGACACTTACCTTCATAACATGAAGATATTGTTTGATTGCTATTGTCATTTAATATGTTTTTTTTTAACACATAAAAAATATTTATTCCACCAATACATTCCTTTGTCTTTCTTGAGTTTTGTTTTCATATATCTAATGTAGGTAGTAACAGAAGGTCCTAACTTCTGCCCTTAATGAAATGATTGTTGTATACTTTGGAGCTCTTATTATTATTATTATTATTATTATTATTATTATTATTATTATTATTATTGTTATTGTTGTTGTTGTTGTTGTTGTTGTTGTTTAATATTATTATTATTATCATCATCATCATCATCATTATTATTATTATTATTATTATTATTATTATTGTTATTATTATTATTATTATTATTATTATTATTATTATTATTATTATTATTATTATTTTTATTGTTATTATTATTATTATTAATATTATCATTATTATTGTTATTATTATTATTATTATTGTTATTATTCTTATTATTATTATTATTATCATTAGCATTATTATTATTACTTTCTAAGCTACAACCCTAGTTGGAGAAACAAGATATACTATAAGCGCAGGGTCTTCAACAGGGAAAGTAACCCAGTGAGGAAAGGATACAAGGAGAAATAGAATATTTCAAGAACAATAACATTAAAATAAATATTTCCTATATAAACGGAAACAAAACTTTAACAAAACAAGAGGAAGAGAAATAAGATAAAATAGTGTGACCGAGTATACCCTCAAGCAAGATAACTCTAATTCAAGACAGTGGAAGACCATGGTACGGAGGCTATGGCACTACCCAAAACTAGACAACAATAGTTTGATTTTGGAGTGTCCTTCTCCTAAAAGAGCTGCTTACCATAGCTAAAGAGTCTCGTCTATTCTTACCAAGAGGAAAGTGGCCACTGACCAATTACAGTGCAGTAGTTAAACAGTGAGAGAAGAAGAATTGTTTGGTAATTTCAGTGTTGTCAGGTGTATGAGGACAGAGGAGAATATGTAAAGAATGGGCCAGACTATTCGGTGTATATGTAGGCAAAGGGAAAATGAATTGTAACCAGAGAGAGGGATCCAATGTAGTACTGTCTGGCCAGTCAAAAGACCCCATAACTCTCTAGCGGTAGTATCTCAACAGGTGGCTGGTGTTTTCTAATACTCTTGGCTTATCTATCCCCTCTTTACCTAGATAGATTGCCTCTGTTAAATACAGGGCTCTTGGGATGTCCTTCCTTTCTAAAATACCTTTCATAATATTAGTCTATTACAGCTCATAGCATATATAATATTCTGTGTGTGTGTGTGTTCTTGGAAGCAGTTTCTCTTGTAATTCAAATGATACAGGGAGTGGTTAAATTCTGTCTCTCCTACTGATCAGCATGGCTTGAGAGTTTTAGACTTTGCCTCTGAATCAGGCTGTGAGCAAATCATATATGAAGGTTCTCACAGTTCTGGTAATTGCTTGGACCTCGTATACACTAACTCCCCTGGCGTTATAACAAGTAACGTTGGTTCTCCAGTTGGGACATCTCACCATTCCTTGGTTTAGCCTAGAAAACAAGCTCGTTGTTTATGCAGATGTTGCTACTCTCTTTGCATCAATTCCATCTCCTGAATGTAGATCTGGGGTTGCTAAATCCATTAATAGAGATCTAGCTAAAATTATTGCATGGTGCAAATTATGGGGTATGAAGTTGAATCCTAACAAAACTCAAAGTATGATTGTAAGTAGGTCAAGGACTGTGGCTCCTCAACATCCGGATCTCAGTATTGATAATGTTTCTTTAAATTTGTATGACTCTTAAAATTTTAGGTGTGATTCTCGACATAAAATTTACTTGATAGAAACACATTAGGTTTGTCGTTTCATCAATTGCACAAAAAAAATGGCTTTTGAGGAAGTTTTATAAGATTTTCGTTGATCAATCTATTCTGAAGATGTTTCTTAATTTTTTTTCATTCTACCTAGTTTCAATTATTATTCTGTCTGGTCTTCAGCTGCTGCCTCTCATCCTAATTTGTTAGACAGGAACTCACGGTCTATTAAATTTCCTATTCCTGATCTATATATTAATCTCTGGCACTGTCATTCAATTAGTTCGTTATCTATGTTGCATAAGATTTTTTATAATTCTGACCATCCCTTACATTCAGATCTTCCCGGACACTTGTATCCTGTTCATAATACTACTATAATAGTCAGGCCTTCTCCATCATGAGGCTCAATGCTACACAGCACTCCAGAAGTTTTATTCCAGCTGTGACCAAGTTGTGGAATGATCTTCCTAATCGGGTAGTTGAATCAGAACTTTAAAAGTTCAAACGTGCAGCAATTGTTTTTATGTTGACCAGGCTGACATGAGTCTTTTTATAGTTTATATATGAAATATCTGTTTTAATGTTGTCATTTTTTTCAATGTTATTCTAATCGTTTATTACTTACATAGTTTATTTATATCCTTTCCTTACCGGACTATCTTTCCCTTTTGGAGCATTTGGCCTTATAGCATCCTGCTTATCCAACTAGGGTTTTAGCTTACCTATTAATATATATATATATATATATATATATATATATATATATATATATATATATATATATATATATATATATATATATATACTGTATATATATACATATATATATATATATATATATATATATATATATATATATATATATATATATATATATATATATATATAACAAAGCACTTTAAATCCATTGGAACTTTTCTGCCTTATCTGTTAGAAAAATATAACACAATAGGGATAAGATATTCCCCTTCCCAGCATTGTATAACTATTAAAATGTTAACTTTTTTTAGGGGCACTGTTAGGCCTATTATAGCAACTATTGAAAATTTTAACCTTTTTTTAGGGGCACTGTTAGGCCTATTATAGCAATTATGTATCACATGCATGGATGCCATGAAATATTTCATTATATGCTTCCCCTAACACATATAGAATTTGTTAATAGCAGTGCATTATTGAATTTGGCTGATACGTTTGACAACAAGCAGAGTAATGTGAATCTCGAACTTCCTTATTCCTGTTTTCCAGAGGCTAAACTAACTAGTTTAGTTTGCGATCTCTTGAAACTAAAGCTCTATTGATGGACCTTGATGCTTATAGTGTAGACCCAAATGGAATTTTTCCTTTGTTTTTCACAAAGACTACTGATTTCTTAGCATCTAAAATTATCTGTTATTTTGAGAAAGTTAGCAAGAAGAGGAGCTTTCAGCACTTGTTGGAGGATTGGTAATGTTACTCCTCTATATAAATGTGTTTGTGGTAGCTCAAGTCCCACTGATTACCGCCCAATTTCCATAACTCCCATATTATCTAAAGTTTTTTTTTTTTTATCTTTTGGCTAAACGTCTAAATTGGTTTGCTTAAGGTAATCATTTGTTCCCTACTTTGTTGTTTGGCTTTTGTAAAAGCTTTGGAGCATGTGATGCCCTTCTTACAATCTCCAATGCTGTATAGAAATCCTTTGATTGTGGCCATGGTGTTCGTATGATTAGCCTTGATTTTAGTGCTGTCTTTGACCGTGTTAATCATGAGGCCCTTGTTTTCAAACTGAAACAGTTGGGAGTGGGTTGGTCTTTTATCAGCATCATTATTGAATTTTTAAGTAATAGATTGTAAAGAGTAGTTGTTGATGGGCACCATAGTGAGTACAGGAATGTGATATCAGGTGTTCCTCAGGGTAGTGTTCTTGGCCCATTACTTTTCATACTATATACACATGACACGTGGTTTGGCCTAGAAAACAAGCTCGTTGCATATGCAGATGATGCTACTCTCTTTGCATCAATTTCATCTCCTGAATATAGACCTGGGATTGATGAATCCCTTAATAGAGATTTAGGTAAAATTAGTGCTTGGTGCAAATTATGGGGTATGGAGTTCAATCTAAACAAAACTCAAAGCATGATTGTAAGTAGGTCAAGGACAGTGGCTCCTCAACATCCAGATCTCAGTATTGATAATGTTTTTTTAAATTTGTATGACTCTTTTAAAATTTTAGGTGTGATTCTCGACAGCGAATTTACTTTTGAAAATAAACATTAGGTTTGATTCTTCTTCAGTTGCCTAAAAATATTGGCTTTTGAGGAAGTTTTGTAAGATTTTCGGTGATCAACCTATTCTGATATTTCTTTTTGTTTTTCATTCTACCTAGTTTCAAATATTGTTCTCCTGTCTGGTCTTCAGTTGCTGATTCTCATCTTAATTTTTTGATCAGGCCTATCAAATTTCTTATTCCTGATCTAGATATTAATCTCTGGCACCGTCGTTCAATTAGTTCATTATGCATGTTGCATAGGATTTTTTATAATTCTGACCATCCATTCGGATCTTCCCGGACAGTTCCATCCTGTTCGTAATAATAGGTAGTAGGTTGGCCAGGGCACCAGCCACCCGTTGAGATACTACCGCTAGAGAGTTGTGGGGTCTTTTGACTGCCCAAACAGTACTACTTTGGATCCTTCTCTCCGGTTACGGTTCATTTTACCCTTGCCTACACATACACCGAATAATCTGGCATATTCTTTACGTATTCTCCTCTGTCATCATCACCTAACAACACTGTGATTACCAAACAATTCTTCCTTACTTAATGGGTTAACTAATGTACTGTAATTGTTCAGAGGCCACTTTCCCCTTGGTAAGGGTAGAAGAGACTCTCTAGCTATGGTAAGCAGCTCTTCTAGAAGGACACTCCAAAATCAAACCATTGTTCTTTAGTCTTGGGTAGTGCCATAACCTCTGTACCATGGTCTTCCACTATCTTGGGTTAGAGTTCTCTTGCTTGAAGGTACACTCGAGCACACTCTTCTATCTTAATTTTCTTCTTGTTTTGTTAAAGTTTTATAGTTTATATAAGAAATATTTATTTTAATGTTACTCTTCTTGAATTATTTTATTTTCCTTTACTCACTGTGCTATTTTCGCTGTTGGAGCCCCTGGGCTTATAGCATATAATAATAATAATAATAATAATAATAATAATAATAATAATAGTCAGGCCTTCTCCATCCTGAGGCTCAATACTACTCAGTATTCTAGAAGTTTTATTCCAGCTGTGACCAAATTGTGGAATGATCTTCCTGGTCGGGTGATTAAATCTGTAGAACTTAAAAAATTTAACCTCACAGCAAATGTTTATATGTTAAACAGGCTGGTATAAGTCTTTTTATCGTATATATATATATATATATATATATATATATATATATATATATATATATATATATATATATATATATATATATATATATATATATATATATATACTGTATATATATGTGTGTGTATACAGTATATGAAATATCTGTTAATAATGTATCTAGTGTTTTTAAAATATATTATTTTAAATGTTCATTTCTTCTTATATTGTTTATTTATTTCATTATTTCCTTTTTCTTACAGGACTATTTCTCCCTGTTGAAGCCCTTGGGCTTATAGTATCTTGCTTTCCCAACTAAGGTTGCAGCTTAGAAAGTAATAATAATAATAATAATAATAATAATAATAATAATAATGATAATAATAATAATAACTTCACGGAGCTAAACAGAATGGTCATAGCTTACATTTCATATAAACTTCCCCTATAGATTGAATATTTCCATCTGGCTGTCCAAACTCCTTTAACTTTTACTTCATATTGAAACTATTTAACTGGTGCTCCACCCAAGTTGCACCTTGGTGGTCCTGCTCATGATCACAGTATTTGCTCACAGTATTTGTCAGAGAACTTTAAATCATCCAATCAATTATTCAATGAACCACAGTATTTGTATTATGTCCGAAACTTAAAAAGTTTAAACCTAAAGAACGACATGGCAACTCAAGTCTGGTCCCCGTGTGGAACTGGCCGAGGAGGAGAAAGGGTTGCCAGTTTGGCCTTTTTTCAGGCCAAAAGAAACTCAAATTTGGCCTATTTATAATTGGTTGGCCTTTAGTAATATGAAAAAAGACGAGCCTTAAATACTATATATTTGGCCTTTTTCTACTACTGAGTTGGCCTTTTAAAGCTTCTGTTGATTAGAAGTTTACCTTTTCTCATTTGCAATACCTGGCAACCCTGGAGGAGAAGGGGGTTTTTAAAAGAAAACGGAATAGAAAATCAAATAGTATTGAGCAGCAGTGTTGCCATTTTAGCGGTTTTCCCGCTAGATCTGGATCTTTTTGCTTCAATCTAGCGGGAAGAAATTGAGTTTAGCTGCTAGCGGGAAATTTTAGCTTAGTTTGAAAAATTTTAGCGGTTTTCTGGATTTTTTCCTAAAACGTGTTCTCATTAATTATTCCAATCCAATTTACATAAGTCAAATTTCAGTAGAATTCTCGAAACTTGATGTTTGTATTTCCAAGTACCAGTTGCTGCAAAGTTACCTACTAACATGCCATACAGGTATCACTCATGATTCCTACTGAAGTTTATTTCATTCTTGCCAACCAACGTTGACCGATTTTTAGTGTAATCCCGGCACCAACGTGAACCAGTCTTTGTAGGTTAAGGTTGACTATCGCGGCTATTATAGGATACAGGTATATTTAATCTAAATTAAAAATGCCTAAGACTCAATATACACAGAAATTTCGAAGTGAAAGGATTCAAGAAGAAGATTTAAATCATTGGTTAACTGAAAAAAAAGAAGGGAAGCGGTGAAAGTGTGCCTGATTGTAAATTTTGTTAGTGCGTTCTTGTGTCTTAAGATATGTGACTTGAAAGCTCACAGAAAAGAAAAGAAAAAAAAGAACAGGGCATATGCCGCTTTATCCAGTGCAAAACAGTTTACAATACCATTTCAGCCTTTAAGAAAATCAAGTGAAGTTCAGATTGCAGAAGGACGTATGGCATTGTTTATAGCAGAGCATAATTCTGTGTCAAGGGATGCTTCACTGACAGCAAAATGCCATCGATTACATCGATTAAGAGATCGAAGAATAGTACTCTCCTAAAGAAGGTTTTGTATTCTCATTCAAATACGGAGGTTGAAGGAATTTTTAGCTAGATGAATCTTGTGAAAAATAAGATAAGAAATAGAATGCAAACGAAAATGATGAATGCTCTTCTTAGGATCGGTTCGCGGCTAAAAAGACATGCAAAAACCTGTTTTAATTACGAACTACCACCAGATGTTATGATTATGATTGTAATGAAACAGACATACATTACTTCCACTGAGGGAACATGCAAGCAGCTGTAGTAGTTCACGAAGAGGATGAGGAGCAGGAGGAGCCATAGTTATTAGCTAAGGTAAACACTGAATTTATCTGTCTGTCCATAAGGTATCGAGTTGCATATAAAATTCATTCTCATCTTTTTTAACATAAAAAGGCAATATTCATGTGCATTATATATGTGTGTGTGATTTTATAGATAGATATAGGTGTAGGCCTATATACAGATGTATGAACTATATGCAATTTTACAAACACACACGCACACACGGTACATACAGCTTAGTGATGATTTTTTTAAGCTCTGTAGAATATCTTGTAAATCTAGCGGGTCCAAGCCCAAATCTAGCGGTTTTTAGGGTTCTGGCTAGCGGGAACTGAAAATTTTTGATGGCAACACTGTTGAGCAGGTAGTCGTGTGGTTAGGATGTTACTCTGCGCTCCAGTCACCGGTGCTTATAACTCCCGTCGTGTTATCTTATATTAATATATTCCTGCTTCCCTTAAGGAGAGCAGATACCGTCCATGAATAGCGTTATGTTTTAGCTAAGGTAATAATCTCCTTCTTAAGAGTGATTCGAGTGAAAGCAAGCCCATCGAAGATTAATAACTCGGAAATATGGCGTTATCCCGATAGTGAGTGATTGCAAAAAGCTTTTTTGAAAGCAATTTTTTTTTATCGCAAGCTTAGAACGGTGCTGATAAGGCCAGATGTCTGATATGCATCTTCAAGGGACGTTTTATATCCTGAACAAGAGATGCAAAGTTACCTTGACCGATGATGGAATCAGCTGGGAACCTGAAGGCACACCTGATTGTAAGTACGCTGTAGTAGTATTATTATTATTATTATTATTATTATTATTATTATTATTATTATTATTACTAAGTATTATTATTATTCACTAATTATTATTATTTTTATTATTAGTATTATTATTGTTGTTATTATTTTTATTATTTCATTTTATTATTATCACTAATTATTATTATTTTTATTATTAGTAGTAGTAATATTATCATCATTGTTATTATTTTTATTATTATTAGTAGTAGTAATATTATCATTGTTATTATTTTTATTACATTTTATTAATATCATTGTTATTATTTTTATTACATTTTATTAATATCATTGTTATTATTTTTATTACATTTTATTATTATCATTGTTATTATTTTTATTACATTTTATTATCACTAATTATTATTATTATTATTATATAAACACCTTTTTGGCAAGTCTTAGAATTCCATGTTAAAAATCTATTTTTATGAGTTATTATCTTTGTAAAAATGCATTTTTAATGGTTAATTCACAGTACTTTAAAAAAATAGACTAACTTTAATAGTAACTAAATGTAAGTCTTTTGTCATTTTAATATAGAAAAGAAAGCCACATTTATAAATACATTTTAACTGTTCATATATTAATAGTTTTATTAGATGTAAGTAACTATCATTTCTATATTTCTGGTGTAAACTGTTCAATGACTGTTCCTTCTCCTCCTCGCCTTATAAGAACAGTTATGGCGTTTTTACTTTCACCTTAAGGGTTGTTTTTTCCTGGTCCTATCACTAAAGGGAATCCTACGTTCCCACAGGACCTTCAAGAGTTTATTCGTTCTTATATACATTCTTGAGTAGTTGAAGTATGAGAACATATTCCTTGTTTTTTATTTATTTATTTATTTTTTCTATTTTTATTTTTTTAGCAAATATGCTTAATAAACACAAGATAATGAATAAGAAATATATGGATAGGATACTATTTGGATAGGAATTAAGTCCTTTTTTTTAATTGAGAGGGGATTGAAACCAGCCATACCACGATTAACTTTTAATAATTAAAATTATTGCCTCAAGATTATAGTAAAATTATTACACAATTGATGATTCCATTAACGGCCAAAACTTAATATATCTTAAACAAAAATTCTTCAAGAAAAGATTACAAAATTTTTGTATTTTGCTCCGTGACATTTGGAAGGTCGAACGAATGTCCAGTCCCTCTGGAATTCCACCAGAAATCGAGATGTTCCAGGAAATGTCATACGATTCCTTTCCAGCCCCATAGGCAATTTGGGACCTTTTGGTGTCGAGCTTTGTTTTAGCTTTTCATTTGACGTCGTCTGCTTTTTCTTTCGACCTTGTTAGTCCTACTGTATAGCAGGGTCGGTCGCTGTTATGAACTCTATCCATCTACACTATTTCTATTTATTGCATCATCTATCCCTTGGGAGCTGTTGTTGCTTGCGGGCTAGGTCTATCGTGGGAGCTGTCGTTGCTTGCGGGCTAGGTCTATCGTGGGAGCTGTCGTTGCTTGCGGGCTAGGTCTATCGTGGGAGCTGTCGGTGCTTGCGGGCTAGGTCTATCGTGGGAGCTGTCGGTGCTTGCGGGCTAGGTCTATCGTGGGAGCTGTCGGTGCTTGCGGGCTAGGTCTATCGTGGGAGCTGTCGGTGCTTGCGGGCTAGGTCTATCGTGGGAGCTGTCGGTGCTTGCGGGCTAGGTCTATCGTGGGAGCTGTCGGTGCTTGCGGGCTAGGTCTATCGTGGGAGCTGTCGGTGCTTGCGGGCTAGGTCTATCGTGGGAGCTGTCGGTGCTTGCGGGCTAGGTCTATCGCGGGAGCTGTCGGTGCTTGCGGGCTAGGTCTATCGCGGGAGCTGTCGGTGCTTGCGGGCTAGGTCTATCGCGGGAGCTGTCGGTGCTTGCGGGCTAGGTCTATCGCGGGAGCTGTCGGTGCTTGCGGGCTAGGTCTATCGCGGGAGCTGTCGGTGCTTGCGGGCTAGGTCTATCGCGGGAGCTGTCGGTGCTTGCGGGCTAGGTCTATCGCGGGAGCTGTCGGTGCTTGCGGGCTAGGTCTATCGCGGGAGCTGTCGGTGCTTGCGGGCTAGGTCTATCGCGGGAGCTGTCGGTGCTTGCGGGCTAGGTCTATCGCGGGAGCTGTCGGTGCTTGCGGGCTAGGTCTATCGCGGGAGCTGTCGGTGCTTGCGGGCTAGGTCTGTCGCGGGAGCTGTCGGTGCTTGCGGGCTAGGTCTGTCGCGGGAGCTGTCGGTGCTTGCGGGCTAGGTCTGTCGCGGGAGCTGTCGGTGCTTGCGGGCTAGGTCTGTCGCGGGAGCTGTCGGTGCTTGCGGGCTAGGTCTGTCGCGGGAGCTGTCGGTGCTTGCGGGCTAGGTCTATCGCGGGAGCTGTCGGTGCTTGCGGGCTAGGTCTATCGCGGGAGCTGTCGGTGCTTGCGGGCTAGGTCTGTCGCGGGAGCTGTCGGTGCTTGCGGGCTAGGTCTGTCGCGGGAGCTGTCGGTGCTTGCGGGCTAGGTCTGTCGCGGGAGCTGTCGGTGCTTGCGGGCTAGGTCTGTCGCGGGAGCTGTCGGTGCTTGCGGGCTAGGTCTGTCACGGGAGCTGTCGGTGCTTGCGGGCTAGGTCTGTCGCGGGAGCTGTCGTTGCTTGCGGGCTAGGTCTGTCGCGGGAGCTGTCGGTGCTTGCGGGCTAGGTCTGTCGCGGGAGCTGTCGTTGCTTGCGGGCTAGGTCTGTCGCGGGAGCTGTCGGTGCTTGCGGGCTAGGTCTGTCGCGGGAGCTGTCGTTGCTTGCGGGCTAGGTCTGTCGCGGGAGCTGTCGTTGCTTGCGGGCTAGGTCTGTCACGGGAGCTGTCGGTGCTTGCGGGCTAGGTCTATCGCGGGAGCTGTCGGTGCTTGCGGGCTAGGTCTGTCACGGGAGCTGTCGTTGCTTGCGGGCTAGGTCTATCGCGGGAGCTGTCGGTGCTTGCGGGCTAGGTCTGTCACGGGAGCTGTCGTTGCTTGCGGGCTAGGTCTATCGCGGGAGCTGTCGGTGCTTGCGGGCTAGGTCTGTCACGGGAGCTGTCGTTGCTTGCGGGCTAGGTCTATCGCGGGAGCTGTCGGTGCTTGCGGGCTAGGTCTGTCACGGGAGCTGTCGGTGCTTGCGGGCTAGGTCTGTCACGGGAGCTGTCGGTGTTTGCGGGCTAGGTCTGTCACGGGAGCTGTCGGTGCTTGCGGGCTAGGTCTGTCACGGGAGCTGTTGGTGTTTGCGGGCTAGGTCTATGTGATTCATGGGAGCTGTTGGTCCTTACGGGCTAGGTTTATCATGGCTCGTCCAAAGTGTGTGGAGGGCTCTTTTCATTTGAGTATGTTCGCCTTAAGTTTATCAGTTATGTTGAAAATAAAGACATTCTATTTTTGCATAATATCCTTGAATGATTAGAAAGTATTCTGAATTTACGGTGAAATATATTATTTCATAGATAAGAGCTATAATCAATTATTAGGCCCTATTAAATGAATTTCATAATTTTAATAATATAAATGAAATGTAGAACATCACAGTAGTCGGTAACTATTACTAACCAGAGACCAATGGCAAATTAAGGAGATAAACATTTGTTATTAAAGAAAATCATATGTATAATTTGCTGCTATTATAGAAGAGTATATCAGAAAAAAATGTGGTTAAGACTGAATAGTTATAATTCCTTGGAGAAAACTGAATAGCTATGTATCATATGATCATTTCCTTTCCTCACTGGGCTATTTTCCCTGTTGGGGCCCACGGGCTTATAGCATCCTGCTTTTCCAACTAGGGTTGTAGCTTAACAAGTACGGTAAAGTGCTTCTTACAGATGCAATAATTTGGATAAATTCATTTTGAACTTCGGCAGACAAATATCTGTTAAACCTTTAACTTCTGTGCCAATCTGCTCTTGAAGCTGTTTGTCAATGTGTCCCTTTCCATTGAGTCTTAAATTATTTTTTTCTTGTCTAAAATAACTCCAGTTACTTCACTCTATTTTCACCATAGTTCTCTCGCTCTCACTCACTGCATTCTTGGACTTCATCTGTTGTTATTGATCCCAAAATAGCTAAACTTATTGTTCTGTTTTAGCACTGTACCATCTTCCACTTGAATCTTTACTTCTTCATGACCTCTACCACTAAACATTGCCTGTCATCCCAATGTTTCCTTTCACCTAGGGATCTTTTCCATGCTAAAAACCTTTCATGCAGTTCCTCTGTGTCTGTTATAATGACGAAATTATCTGTAAATGGCTCAGTTGGGTTATGTCCTTGATAAATCATATACAGTACTGTGGTGTTTCTGAATGCTCCAATAAGATATCTGTTTGAGGCTCGGGTGAGGATGGCAGGTTCATCCTTGCCAAGATTCTTGGACATGATGTGTCCTACTGTGCGAGTGGCATTTTTAGATTTATTTCAGAAGTAGGTCTTCGGGAAACTATTTAACTTTTATAATGACATCCTAACTTTTATGGTTTTAATTGAATATTCTTTTATTTTTTTATGTAATAAATGATATCGGCGTCAGTGACCTTAGATGTCAGGATGCCACAAAACTTTAAATCAATCAATCAACGTTTTCAGGATAATGGATCAACATTTAAATAAAGGTCACCATGATTTTATGGGTGGCTTTAACAATGCTGTTAGCATCGTTTAAGAGTTGTATGAGAATGCCGCTCATTTTATTGGGACTCTGCCCCTCGTGGGAGGTGTACCAAACTCTGTATCAAGGAGAGATTGTGTTCAAGAGGAAAGCAAACACCTTCATCTTACACTAGGAGAATAATCAGGTTAAGGCTAAAGGTTTGGTGGCAGTACAACTGATGAATTATCATTTGTTTTGAGGTGGTCCATCAGCTGGACATAGAGGACAGTTTTGTATTTGTCCCAGCTTACCTTTGTGAACGGCTTTGTCCTCTGCCTTTTGACTGACCAAGATTCCCCATACCCTGTCTTCCCTCGTGGACAGAAATTTTATGGTTCTCCACCTCCTCCCCCTCCTGTAATGTCCTTCGTTGAAGATGGCATAGTTAACACTACTTCCGCCTCCCATAGGATCATTCATGATCCTCAAGGTCGGTTGAAGCTCGGGAACCACAGGGAACCATAAAATAGGAAGGATCACACAGCTAAAGAGGTGTCTTGTGAGCTGCTTAAATAGCATAACATTTGGCACGAACCTCCAGTGCTCTCCTTGCAAGATCGGCTTCTGTGTCCTCCATGATTGCTCCAGGAGGTACCACTCAGAAAAGAGGTACTGGTCCAGTCGTGGCCACGTTCCAGTGCTCCCTATTTCACTAGGCCTGGAAAGAGGCCCCGGCGCTTAAAGTAACTGTTGCTATGTTCCTGTTCCTTCTAAAAATGCTAGATCCTCCAATATGAAGAGATGAGCACAAATTATGTAAAATTAGGGGATGAAAGGTTGGTTTTTGTTATACTTGACAAGGTATTTTTATCTTGTTTTATGCAATTCTTTGTATATATATATATATATATATATATATATATATATATATATATATATATATATATATATATATATATATATATATATATATTATTTAAATTCTACACTATTTCCTTATCGCAACAAATTGACTCCATTTTATATACGTTTTAGAGAAGTTATTATTGACGTAGGAATTATCATAAGTTTATTTACCTGTAAAATTAGACCAATTTTGCGTTCAATTTCATTCTTAATTTCTTGTTTTCATAACTGTTTATGTTTTTCAGATTTATTTTGATTAATGACTGTTGTTTAAGGTCTAAGTATTCACCATTGCAATGGGACCCGAATGAACACTAACGCGAAAATTGAATAACATTGTTTACTTAGTTTCAAGTTGAATAACGAGATTTATTTCCTTCGTTTTTCATTTGTTATTCAGAACGAAAAGATATATACATATGTAAAAACTATGTATCAATGGAAAGGGAATATATTCATATAAATGTGGAATCAAATTTAGACTCCTGGCGCTAATAATTACTTTGCTGAAACGAGTTGAGTATAACCTTTTACCCAGAATTTCATTTTAGCCTAAGCATTACTTAGTTTTTAAAACATTCATAGGCCTATATAGTTTAGGTGAATTTTCCCCCCAAAAGCGCAAAAACTTGTATTAATATTATTACTTACTAAGCTACAACCCTAGTTGGAAAAGCAGGATGCTATAAGGCCAGGGGCTCCAACAGGGAAAATAGCTCAGTGATGAAAGGAAAAAAGGAAAATAAAATATTTTAAGAAGAGTAACAACAATAAATATCTCCTATATAAACTATAAAAACTTTAAGAAAACAAGAGGAAGAGAAATAAGATAGGGGAGTGTGCTCGAGTGTACTCTCAAGCAAGAGAACTCTAACCCAAGACAGTGGAAGGCCATGGTACAGAGGCTATGACACTACCCAAGAACAGTGGTTTGATTTTGGAGTGTCCTTCTCCTAGAAGAGCTGCTTACCATAGCTAAAGAGTCTTTTACCCTTACCAAGAGGAAAGTGGCCACTGAACAATTACTGCAGTAACCCCTTGAGTGATGAAGAAGGGGTAATGATTTTAATAGATTAAAAGGGTCTTGGAGTTTCACTATTTATTAATGGGCTTCTAAATAGCAGAGATCCCATTTGGGGCACTGGGCGACTGTGATATATTCAACAAAATATAAAAGGGTTATTTTTGGAGGATCCTCTTAGGTTCATCTGGCCTTCGCAATTTTTTGTTTATAGCTTTCCGGATAGGCCTATTTGTTAAGCTTCAATGGTTACTTTATCTTGAGAGAGAGAGAGAGAGAGAGAGAGAGAGAGAGAGAGAGAGAGTTGATATATAAACTACATAAACTTTCTGAAAATCTTTCGTTCACCATCACGCATTTCCGAAAGTTCTATCCAGCCATTGCGCGATTTGAGTGTGTGTGTGTGTGTGTGTGTGTGTGAAACCCGTGGAAGTGACCTACAGTCTATGAAAAGCGTCTACTGAATGCTTAGAAAAGAGAGAGCCGGTGTGAGCAGGTAACAGGCATGTCTGTGAATACCACACAGTCGCATGCTTTTAGCATACACATAACCTACGTGCTCATGTTAACCCATCATCTATCTGCAGGTGTCGTACTGTAATCGTTTATCTTAATGCTTCACTAAATTCTTTGTTTTTTTGTTTTTGATTTATAGCGCTTTTTGTCACTAGAGATGTGTGCAAGTCAAGATAACAAGATGATAATGAAGTATCCGTGAGAGTGGAGTAGGACTAATTGGTTAACCAGCGCTGAGCATTTAAGTCAATTTCTCTCTCTCTCTCTCTCTCTCTCTCTCTCTCTCTCTCTCTCTCTCTCTCTCTCTCTCTCTCTCTCTCTCTCTCTCTCTGGAATTATCCCTTTGCTTTGGTATGTAATCTCAATATTTTTTAATAGGTAAAATAACAAGAATAATAAAAAATCTAAATGGATCTTGCTTCGCCGTGCGCTCGCTTCGCTCGCTAGAAAATAAAAACATTAAGTTATGTATGTAGGCCTACTGGCAAGACGTAATGTTGAACTGCGTACGCTAACATCAATGATATTACGTAGATAATTATTCCAGGTATATAGATGAAATCGCATACCAAAACAACACCCATTTGTTTCTGAAAATGTGTGTAATCCGGTGTCTTTGAACCCTGGCTGTTTGGCAGTCAGTTTTTCCAATGGTCTAAGTGTCCTATCTTCTTAATTTGTAAGTGTCCTATCTAAGTGTCATATCTTCTTAATTATCCCTGTACCTGGAACTGCTTTCCTGTGCAGGATGAATATTAATGCTGTCGCTCTTCTCAGTATGATAGACTCATGGGACTAAGACTCTTGTCCCTTCAGGGTTCTTGAAAATGTTTCGATCCGGTTTTTGTGGTGTTTAGAAATGTCATTTTTATCTCTTGATAAGACAGTTGACTTTTTTTTAACAAAGCAGTTTTCTTTTATAAAAGCTTAAATAGTAGGCAATATTATATACAGATTTTAGTATAGTTATGTTTTTCATCACAAATTTTGTAATATGCATATTATTTTGAGTAGAAAATATTATGATACCATGTACCCATTGATGGAAAAGACTATACACTAACTGTTAAAGACGCAAAGAAAGAAATTGAAGTCTTGTTTCAAAAAGTGTTAGAATACGTCATTCTTGAACAAGAAACAATCATAGTATTGCCATACAAGGTAGTAGGTTGGTCTGGGCACCAGCCGCCCGTGGAGATACTACCGCTAGAGAGTTATAGGGTCGTTTGACTGGCCAGACAGTATTACATAGGACCCTTCTCTCTGATTACGGTTCTTTGCCTACACAGACACCGAATAGTCTGGCCTATTCTTTACAGATTCTCCTGTGTCCTCATACACCTGACAACACTGAGATTGCCAAACCATTCTTCTTCACCCAATGGGTTAACTACTGCACTGCAATTGCTCAGTAACTACTTTCCTCTTGGTAAGGGTAGAAGAGACTCTTTAGCTATGGTAAGCAGCTCTTCTAGGAGAAGGACACTCCAAAATCAAACCATTGTTCTCTAGTCTTGGGTAGTTCCATAGCCTCTTTACCATGGTCTTCCACTGTATTGAGTTAGAGTTCTCTTGCCCGAGGGTACACTCGGGCACACTGTTCTATCTAGTTTCTCTTCCTCTTGTTTTGTTAATTTTTTTTATAGTTTTTATAGGAAATATTTATTTTAATGTTACTATACTTGAAATATTCTATTTTTCTTTATTTCCTTTCCTCACTGGGCTATATTCCCTGTTGGGGCCCCTGGGCTTATAGCACCCTGCTTTTCCAACCAGGGTTGTAGCTTAGCATTTAATAATAATAGTACTAATAATAATATAACCAGTTATCCTACAGAAAATGATACTCTATGTGCTCTGGTTTAAGTGGTCTGATATTACCTGATCTTAGTGTTGCTTTTGATACAGTTGTGCGTGAACTGCCACTTAATGATTTTCGGTCCCAAGGTATTGAAAATCAGACTTTTGATAATCTAAAACATTACTTAGTTTACAGAAACTTTTAGTTCCCACAAGCTACTCTTACTAACGTTTAAGATACGGAACCAAAATGAACCAAAATATCTAAAAGAATGCCTGAATAAACTAGAACTAGAAACAAATGTTATCATATGACACACGTGTGACAAACATAGGCTATCTGAACCAAGAACAAATAGTAAATTTGGTGAAGGATTTTAGCTACTGTGCGCCTAGACATTATAATAAACTACCAACTGAAATGAAGGACCTAAAGGGAGCAATTGAATTTAAGAAGAAACCAAAGACATTACTTTTCACAAGATCATATGATTTGGAAGATGCTACAATCAAAGAATTGTATAAGTTAAAATGAAAATGTTTCGTTAGATGATTAATATGGACCCGCCCGAGAAGTAGTTCACTCGACTTCAGTGGAGGGTTGGATTTAAACCCAAAACAAGTAAAACAAGTAAGTAACACTAGTTGTGTTGCTGTTGTTACAAATGGTTCGAATGTAGACTCAATAGTAAATAACCGTAACCTCTGTATTTTAAACAATGGTTATACAAGCACTTACTATTGAAAAAAACTTTGTTTTAATAATGTTATTGATAGACTTGAGTAGAATGACCTAGAAGACCTTTATAGCAGTGACTATTTTAATAAAAACCACGTTAGGAGGGAATCTCTACACCAACTCCTACTCAACGGTATAGTTCAAATAAAGCTGACAGGGAAGTTTTAAGTTTTATACGAGCCAAGTTCCTCCTTTCAGTTATTATTATTATTGTTATTATTATTATTATTATTATTATTATTATTAGCTAGCTAAGCTACAACCCTAGTTGTAAAAGCAGGATGCTATAAGCCCAGGGGGCTCCAACAGGGAAAATATCCCAGTGAGGAAGGAAAACAAGGAAAAATAGGATATTTTAAGAACTGCAACAACACTAAATACTTCCTATATAAACTATAAAAACTCCAACAAAGCAAGAGGAAGATAAACATGACAAATGCGTGATCGAGTGCACCCTCAAGCAAGAGAACTCTAACCCAAGACAGTGAAAGGCCATGGTACAGACGGTATGGCACTACCCAAGAATAGAGAACGATGGTTTGATTTTGGAGTGTCAAAGATATTAGTGTATTGAAACTATTTCCATAAGATATCTGCTAAATTCAAATAAGAAGCAATGCAAGGCGAAATAATATCGTGGCAAAATGTCTAGCTTATCTGAAAGTACTTCAATGCATAAGGTGTTGCAGGAATTTAGATAAATTAATTGAACTTATTGCATTAATGCACAGCGACTCGCCAATCAACGGTGCACAGAAAATTCCAAATATTGTTGGGTGTAATATTGAAATGAAAAGAAGCACTATTGATAATTTGGATGTCCACTTTTGATCCATCAAACGAAGAGAAGAATCAATTCCATTGAATTTTGGTGTTGATGAAGATGGATACTACAATAGAAGGTTTACTGAAGATATCTTCCGTTTACATTATCAAATTGTAGTTCAGAGGTGCCTGGAAAAGGTATGAGTTTCGATTTGATGAGAAATCTATCCCCTTTGCCCAAGGCCTATCTATTCCAAGTTCTACGATCATCTTTGGACCAAACATCTTACTTGTTTTACTTGTTTTGGGTTTAAATCCAACCCTCCACTGAAGTCGAGTGAACTACTTCTCGGGCGGGTCCATATTAATCATCTAACGAAACATTTTCATTATAACTTATACAATTCTTTGATTGTAGCATCTTCCAAATCATATGATCTTGTGAAAAGTAATGTCTAGTTTCTTCTTAAATTCAATTGCTCCCTTTAGGTCCTTCATTTCAGTTGGCAGTTTATTATAATGTCTAGGCGCACAGTAGCTAAAAGCCCTTTCGCCAAATTTACTATTTGTTCTTGGTTCAGATAGTATGTTTGTCACTCATGTCTCTTATGGAAGTCATGGAAACATGAAATAGTAATACCAAAAGCTATATCAGGACAAGATCCCAGTAATACAAACAATTATAGAACAATTTTAATGATCAATTGTGTTTGCATCTTAATTCTTCACCCAAGGGGTTACTACACTGTAATTGAACAGTGGCTACTTTCCTCTTGGTAAGGGTAGAAGAGACTCTTTAGCTATGGTAAGCAGCTCTTCTAGGAATACACTCCAAAAACATTGTTCTCTAGCCTTGGGTAGTGCCATAACCAATATACCATGATCTTCCACTATCTTGGGTTAGAGTTCTCTTGCTTGAGGGTACACTCGAGCACACTTTTCTATCTTATTTCTCTTCCTGTGGTTTTGTTAAGTTTTTATAGTTTCTATAGGATTATATATTTATTTTAATGTTACTGTTTTAAAATATTTTATTATAATAATAATAATGAAAAAATATCGGAGCTTGACTCACAAACAGAACTAGGACTTTCTTTCACATTTGTAAGATTATATACATAGTTTTGAACGAAAACAAATCATATTAGCCACATCTTTTGACTATTACAAGAAATATGGTACCACTTCGAGGCGTTCCGTACCATACATGAGAACACCTTCCTATTTTCCTTATAATTTTAATAGTTAGAATATTGCAAACTCGTATAGCGAATGTTTCTTCCAAATCATGCAAGTTTTCTGTTGCTTGAGGGCACACTCGGGCACACTATTCTATCTAATTTCTCTTCCTCCTATTTCGTTGAAGTTTGTATAGTTTATAGATGAAATATTTCTTTTAATTGTTGTTACTGTTTTTAAATATTTTATTTTAAATGGTCAATTCTCTTTTTCCTTGTTTCCTTTCCTCACTGGGCTATTTTCCCTGTTGGAGCCCTTGGGCTTATAGCATGTTGCTTTTCCAACTAGGGTTGTAGCTTAGCAAATAATAATAATAATAATAAATGGTAGTGTTTTAAGTGGACTCTCTTTGGATTACCAATTAATGACAGTTACTCAAATACCACAAGGATTACAAAATAACCTTTATGTGGATGACATTACAATACTGTATAGTAGTCTTCAAATAATTCTTAAAAACAACACTCAAAAAAATCAAGATTTGACTGTCTTTTTTGGGCTCAGACTTTCTGCAGAAAGATTCAAAGTGATAATGTTTTACAAAAATAGCAAAAGTGCAACCCTTCAGGTCCAGTTCCAAGGTAGTGTAATAGTTTGGGGACGTGGTCGATACTCACTGTATTAGAAGACGTATAGCCTATCTTATACCAAATCTAAATGTAACAATGCACTCTAGCGAATGATGAAAATTATTTCTTACAATATTGAGTGCAACGAAATCTGAAACTGCATGAGGCTTTGTAGTGGAGTCTTCAGATCGTCCTCAAATTGGTCAGTTTTATGTGAAAGGTGTAAACCACCTCTGTCCTTGCATAGAGATTTTGTAATATTGCGAAGTGCTTTGAAGATCACAGCTACCAGTTCTCCTACAAAAGTCTATTCAGCTTAAAGGACATACTTTTACTTTTACTTTTACTTTTAGAGGTTTATTTCTCGCCCTCCATCAAACACTAAAGGTCTGTTCAGGCGGGCCTTGGTGTATGAAAAAATAATTCCTTTCCAGTTAATATTTTGCTCTGTATCGTTATCAGTTATTTCGCTAGCATTTGTATTCAGGCTTAATAGTTTTCAGGTCACTATTATAACACTTTCTAAAAAGATAAGTCTTCAGGTTTTTCTTGAAGGCAGCCACATTTGTGCTATTCTTGACATCGAGTGGAAGGTCGTTAAAGAGTCTCGGTGCAGCATAACTGAACGTTCTTCCTCCTATTGCATGATTCACACTAATTTCGAATAGTCTATGGGGGTCATCTGCATGTCTAACTCTTACAGTGGCGCTGGTAGCTTCAGGGTAGGGGATCAAGCAATCACGAAGATATTTTGGCTTATCACCTGTAAGTGCTTTGTGAGTCAACAAGCAAATTTTAAATTCAATCCTAGCCTTAACAGGTAACCAATGTAGATCGATCAGTGCAGGAGTTATTCTCTCCCGAAATTTAATGCCTTTTATCAGTCTAGCCGCCCGGTTTTGCACATTTTGAAGCTTCCTTAGTAGTGTATTGGGCAATTTGTAGTACAGAGAATTGCAATAATCAAGCCTTGATATTACATGACTCACCACTAAAATTTTTGTACTGCCCTCTGTTAAATATTTTCTAATAAATGCTATGTTTCTCAGGTGATAGTTACACACTTTCACTGTGTTCACAATTTGGTCCTTCATTGACAAATTACAGTCTATCAGTACACCCAAATTTTTCACAACAGGCACAATCCCAACATCAGCATCACCAATTTTTATACTTTGAATTAACTGGTAATTCTTCAAAGCCACCCTTGTGCCAAAGAACATACATTCTGTTTTATCATCATTTAATTTGAGCTTTTTCCTCTGCATCCATGTTTTTATTTCAGTCATTATCTCATCAATTTTCTTCTTTGTATCTTGTGTTGTTGAAATTGAGAGGTAAAACTGAGTATCATCTGCATATAGTTTAAAACCCACTTTGTGTTTTTTCAAGATGTGTGATAGCTCGATAGTATATATGTTAAACAAGATAGGGCCCAGGACACTACCCTGTGGTACACCCTTCATAAGAATTCTCTCATTGGATCGGTTTCCAGAAACTTCTACAATAGTCTTCCTGTTCACTAAGTAACTTCGCAAAAATTTCAGTGCTTCCTGAGTCACTCCAATAGACTTCAAGTCGTCAAGTAAGTACTCGTGCACAACAGTGTCAAAAGCAGCACTAAGATCTAACATAATTAAAATTCCACACTTTCCCCCATCAAGAAGACCTATCATATCATTCATTATTGAGCACAAAGTAGTTTCTGTAGAATGATTAGCTCTGTAGGCCGATTGATTTTCCGGGAATACCTGTAACTCGTCAATATGCGCCCACAATTGCTCACTTATGACTTTTTCAATAAGCTTTGACATGTAGGATAAATTTGAAATGGGCCTATATGAATTTAGCTCGTTTACATCACCTTTCCCTTTGTAAATTGGTTTGATCAACGCAGTTTTTTCACAGCTAGGAAAACAGGATTGCGATATACTTAGGTTAATTATGTTCAGGTAAATATTATATACGACTTGTTTGTTTGGAGCTTCACTTATTGAACTGTTTGGGAAAGGGTCGTTTCCACAATATGTATTCTTCATCTCTCTCATAACCTTTAACAAGTCGCACATATTTATCTCCCTAAATTTTATTAACTTCTTTCCCTCTTTCACTGGCATAGCTGACTGTCCCTCCAAGTGATTTTGGGGGAAGCCTCTATAGATTTTATCAATTTTTTCACTAAAGAATATAGCAAAACTCTCTGCACAAACATTATCAGGCAAGACATATTTTTTCTTTAATCCCATCAAATCATCAAGGTTTTTATGAAAGTCCTTCATGTTATTAGTTTTTTTACATTCGCCGATGTAGAATTTTCTTTTTGTTTTTTCTAACAGGATGTTATAGTCATTTCTGGCCTTATTATATAGATTTCTGGCTTGTAAGGATTTGGCTCTTTTCCATCTACCTTCCATCTTACGTCTGTGCCTTTTTGCCTTTAATAGTTCACTATTATACCATCTAACATTTTCGCGTACCACTATTTGTTTGTTCTTTATGGGACACATGGTATCGTACATTTTTCCAAAATTGTCGTTGTATTTCTTGGTATAGCACCCAACACATTCTATGTCTACCATATGTTCACATTGTGTGTTCACACAAGACATTTGCACTACACTAGCTTCAATAAAATTCTCAGCATCAAAATTTTCCCCGTTCCCTATATGTGATCCATTTTTTCAATACTCTGGTGCAATTTATATTAACATTAAAGGTGATGAGTTTATGTGTTTTTGAGATCTCAAAGTCTGGTTCCACTTCAAGGTTTTTTATTAGGTCTGAGTCTTTTCCACATATGACCAAGTCGAGTGTATGACCACCTACTGACGTTGATACCAAAACACTGTTTATTAAATTAAACATCTCAATACTTCCTTGAGTTCTTTAGCCTTATTATCATTTTCATCATCTACCCAACAGTTGAAGTCTCCACCAATTAATGTATTTTTAATATCGTCCACCACACCCACAAGAATACTAAATTCTTCAATGAATTTAGTCATATTACTCGCTGGGTGGTCTATATAATGATATTATATTCAATACCTTATTGTTTCTTGTCAGTTTTAAACAGATATATTCAAACGTTTTCAAATACCATTTCATTCATGATAGAAACCCTAGAGAAAGTTTTCGACACAAAGACACCCACTCCTCCTCCAGTTTTGTCCTTTCTTGGTACGTGATAGAAATCATGAGTACACGGCGTCATCTCCTGAATCTTTGAGTTATCACTAATATTTCCCTGCAACCAAGTTTCCGTTAATAAGCATAAATCTAATTCCATCTCGTTAATAAGATTTCTAATCTCTAAGGTTTTATTCCCCACCGATTGAAATTTTATCAGACCACACTTAACCAATGGGCTAGACTCCATGATCGGTTCTATTTTTTATCCTGGTAAGCTCCTCCTTGTATACCTTACAGTTATCATCATATGTCCTATGATTCGTATCATTGTAATTCCTCATTGTGCAGTTATGACACTTTAACGTATTTACATTACAATCCGTGGTTCGATGATCCTGGCTACACTTGGCACATACCTGAGTCTTGCTACAATTTTCAGCAGAATGACCAAATTCTTGGCATTTATAACACTGAAATACATTGTAGGAATCATAGATTTTACAGCATCCTCCAAGCGTGGTATATACTCTATCATCTCTTTTACGGAAGACTTTCCTGATAGTTGGACTACACTTTATAATGACGTGTAATTTACCGCTTTGTCTTGATTTAAACTTCCTGATCAATTTAAAGTCTTCTTCATTTTCACATATATCATTCAACCATTCATTCTTCTCCATTATACTGGCAATTATATCATCTTCATTTTCATC